>NC_004354.4:7272727-7575757 GCF_000001215.4 Drosophila melanogaster | reverse complement strand
CGCTGTAGATTTTTCTTTAATTGAGATCCTCCCGCCAAGCGTCTCTTTTTAGAGCGTTTCAGTATCCACGGCTTGTCGTAGCTTCTTTGCGGCAATGGAAGTTTTTTCTTGACTGTTCTTAGCATCGATCTCGATTTGATCTTTTCCGAAGGCTTGGAAGTTGCCATTTTGGTGTCTCCCGCCCTGATGCGTTGATTCTTGACATTTAATGTCTTGTGGGGTGGTGAGCGAAGAGCTTGGCTCGCTTTCTGAACAGATGTCAGTTTTTGTGAACGAACTGGTGAAGGAGACCGTCGGGTCTGAGGAACCGAAGGGGACCCCGATCGGGGGCGAGAAGGTGACCGAATCAGCTCTTTCTGGTGGTTTTCCTGAATTTTCTTTACTGGTTTCGGTTCTTCGCTGCGTTTCTTCTCGGGTTGACGCTTTTGAACTTGAAGAATCTTCTCCTCGGTGAATTTCTCGCCATCCTTCTGTTGTGATCCTGTCTTCTTCTGATCGGGATCCTTATCCGGTTTCTGCGGTGGGCATTTCTCCGATGTATTCTTGATCTGGGCAGATCGGAGACGCCTTCGGGACCGCTTGACTAGCGACGGTGGCACATGCAAAAGGATCTCCCTTTGCTCACCATCTAGGGGCAAATGAGTTTCGTCAATGATTACACCATTTAGACTACGACGACCTGCATCCGCCAGCTGAAAAATGGTGGTGGAACTCTTCTTCCGACTCCGAATTTTTGGCCTTGAATGTTTTTTCGGTAGACCAGACTTTTTAAAAGTTAATTGTTTCTTTTGTGGTTTTTCTAATTGCGGTGGTGATACTGTCATCTGTAGTTTAACGTTGGGATTGGTCGGATGCTTGGAACGTTTCGTGATTGCTTGCTTTTTCACAGATCGCGGTTCGTGGAGCAACAGATCATCGAAGGCCTCCTTGGACTGGGCAATCAGCTCGTGAAAATTCAAGCGATCCGGCTTGGCAAAGTACATGTGACCCTTGTAGTCGGCCACCTCCCCGAGGGTATGGTGCTCGGCGACCACCTGGGCCACCACTCGTTTCATATTGCTGCGGTTCAGCTTCAGATGATTGGCCACATTCCTGGCCAAGGCCTTCAAAGCGCCACCAGAACCACCCACCTGCGGCGCGCTCCATATATTCTGATGCATTCCTTCGGGTAATGGATTTGTGGGGATAGAGATGGTCTTCCAAGAATAGTAACGAAAACAATTAATTTAAACGTGGGCCGAAAGGAGCTTGTTCTGGTTTGCTAAAACTGTATAATATAATGTGTATTGTTTGTGTGTTTTCTAATTTTGTTTTCAATTTTTTTTTTTTATCTGTCAATCGAATGCCCGTAGGTTTTGAAGTGTACTGTAAAAATGAAAATGCTTGCGTTTACTGAAAGATTACCCAGTTATGCTAAATAGCATTGAAAAAGTATATTTAACAAAGTATTACCAGGCGCCTAAGTGTTTGAAATTTCAATGCCTGTTGAGGTGGCTCCGTATTTCTTATTTTTGAGCAAGCATTAGGCGGATCCGTGGGCAGCTGAACCCGCTGCAAGCAGGTGATCCACCAGTAGCCACGTGCTAAGACTGAAACTATCCCCTATCAATGGGCCTCCAAATGAGCAATCAAGCGTCAGGAGGAAAACACAAACTCAACGGGGAAGAGAGGTACAAGGGAAAAAAGTACCTAAGGGCCAGGAAGAAAACCAGCCAGCCCAACCGCAAGACATCACACAAGACATCACACAGGGTAGGAAGAAAAATTATAAATGATTTCATTAAGACGAGAGCGAACCATCGAGGGTCGTCGTAGGTCAGGAATGAAGGTTGATGCACCTGCAAGTTTTAGTGCACCTTGGGCAGGTGAGTTCGTCCTCAATTGGCTTAGGGGTGGGAAAAATGATTTACGCAATGAGCGGGACACACAGTTCTGATGATGATGATTCGCTTCAGTAACGCCAAAGGGGAGTTTGGAAACCCAAAACTGAACCGAACTGAACCGAACCGAACGGAACCGAACCCTTTGCAAAGTTCGATACGGAAGCCCCTCTGTCGGTCCTCCTTCTCTTCTGTCTCATTTCTTTTTTTTTTTTGCCTCGTTTGGGCCACTTAACCGTAATTAGGGCTTTTCAATATTATTAATGATGATGGTCGCTGGTCTGTGGGAAATGCATTGCGAATTGATGACGATGACGACCACCGCAGACATCAGCAGCAGCGGACAATGAATGCAAAAATTGTAAACACGCAAACCCAAAGCGCAACAATTTTCGAACAGCAATTTTTGTGCCGCTCTTGCCTCGCTCTATTTGACTTTTGTTGTTTGTTTGTTTGTTTGCTGCGCTCGGTGGTTGTTGGAAGTTGCAAGTTGGTGGTTGGGCCATCCATCCATACGTTTTTAGCGTTATCAGTGCAAAATAATCTTTCAAAGCCCTATGCCATAGCATACATATATGTACATATGGTTTATATGGGGTTCCTATTCCGAGTTCCCAGTTCTGGCTTCTGCGTTCTCTGTCCTGTTCTCTCTTTCTCTCTCTCTCTCTCTCTCTTCATTCATTCTGGTCGTATGCAATAGTCCAGCCAAGCGTGACGCCAATTGTTGCAGTTTCAGTTGCATTTTCAGGCGCGTCAGGGAAAAAGGGGGTCTCGGCACTTGAAGGGCTTGCAATTACAGGCAGCCCAGGAACCTATAGAATGGCCAACTTTGTGGAGGGGAAAACGGGGTCATATATTAGTGCACACTTGTTGCACTAAAGTGTTGAATTTCGAGTTTTGGGAAGTCTTGTTGTAAGTCCTTTATATATATTAAAGCCCATTGACACAAGTAAATTCCCCTTAGAAATTGATCCATTTATTTCTTAATGTCATCATAATTTTTTTTGACCATCATTACTTGGTTAATTAAAAGTATAATAATTGAATACTGCACCTTTTGCAACTCAGTCGAATAAGTACTATAAACTATATTTTATAATAAAAGTAATATAATTTTCTAATAACATAATTTTCATTTAATTCTTGCTTTGATTTTTGACAAGTAGCAGCATAAAAATGATAATAACTGTCAAAAATTAACAAGCTGATTTTAAGATAATTAAATAACAAATTTTAATAGGTAAGCCACACACTGTGTTAGAAGATTAGTTTCGGGTTATCAAAGCCAATACAAAGCCAATTTGTCAGTCGAAGACCATCTTTAACATATTATAACTCGGTCAAAAAATGTCGTATCCTGGAATGTTATACCTTTCGCAGCTCTGCCCAATGCGTACATTAATGTGGTGTCAATATTGGGAAACAAAAATTTTGGTCACTTTTTTTTATATTTTTTTTTGGGGGCATAGCATAAAAAAGTACTAAAAAATTAAAAAAAATATAAATCAAAAGTTTAAATACAGATTTTTAGATAATTTAATTACAAACTTTTAGAGGCATGCCACTTTGAAATCGGAAGTCAATAAAGAAAGTTATGATTGTTACAAGGCCAAGGTTTATATGTCCAGTCCCTGAAGCATTTATTTATGAGCAGATCGGCAAAAAACAGGCGGATCATGGAATGGTATAACTTCAGCAGCTCTGCTCAATAAGTACATTGATCTGGGGTCCATAACAAAAATTTCAATTTTTGGTCAATTGTTTTTATTTTTGGCTGTATGTACAACAAAAATATGTTTTTTTTCCCGTTTTTAATTTGTGGCCATGGCTCGGTGGACTCCTTATATAACGTGCACCTCCGTCTTTTAAGCCCACCTTCTGTATTTTAAGCCCATTTGCGCCTTGTTTACTATGCCGTTTGCGGGCCAGAAAAAGAAGAAGAAACTGAATAGTCGGGGAAAAGAAGAGGAAGCGACTTGCGACCGGGAATCATTTAAGCATTGCGGTGTGAAATTTCACACCGATTGCAATAAACATTCAACATTTCAGGCGGCCCAACAATAAACTCGAAGTCGAGCGGAGAGAAAGGCTAGCAAAGCGGCGACCCTTGCATTGGAACAAAATCAATCAAACAGACGGGCTGCGCATGCGCGCACGCCGGATGTGGATGTGTTGGTAGCCCAGCAGCTACCGCCACAAAATGAGAGGCGGTTCAAAAGGGGTTATGGGGAACAGAGGCAAACTGTGTACTGGCGGCGTTAATGGTGTCACTAAGTACACCACAACTGACGGCCTTTGAAGCCGCGCTCTGATCATCGAATGGAACCAATAAAAGTCGCCTTCCCATTGTCTTTATTTGCGCGGGTCTCTGCGCAGCCTGCGCTCATGTGCACTCAAAAAAATAACTTATTGCCAATGTCTGATTGTAAGCCCAAAAATTGTTGATAAACTATCAATTATAAAATTATTGAATTCTTACAGAATATTGCAAATGATTTTAAGATCGAATTCCTACATTTGCATGGTAGAAAAATGTAGATCAAATTTTGTTGCACTTGCGTTTTCTCTGAGTGCACACCATACGCGGACTCACACTTGTACTTCCATTTCCCATTTCATTCAATTTGCATTTGTGGCCAGCTCATGGTTGAATGGTCTTGCGGGTGCCACTAGTGGGGGTGGAATGAGGGACATTTTCAAAGGGGATTTTTGGTAGGGGGTGTACGAAAAAAGAGAGTCAACTGGAGAGCCGAAACAATTCAATTGTCTGGCTGGTTGGGCATTCGGTGTTGGCTTTCTTGTTCCATCCGCAGTTCGTCAGTCGCGGTACATTGCATATCACACATCTCACATTAGCGCTGCCAATGACAATGAATGACGATTGCAGTTTCGATGACGATAGCATTTGCAATGACGATGACGAACTTTGGTAGAATGAACGGTTGAGCGACTTTCCCGTTGTGCTCGTTCTGCCCCGAATAATGAACAGATCTGCATTCAAATTTTGTTTATATAACTCAAATGTTATTCAGTGTATTAACATTCGGTTGTAAAATGTACAAACGTAATAATAGGAAAAACTTTTCAATAGTTAAAATTAAGTTCTTCTAAGCTGGCTTATTGACTTTCCCTGCCTGTCAAACGATGTTTCTGCATGCATTTTAGCATTCATCATATATCAAACATTAATAGACATTTCCGAATAACCCGGAACGTACTCAAAAACTCCCACTACCCAAAAGATACCCTCCATATAGTTTCCTGCTAATATGCGGGCGCGATCGGAACCGCAAACGAAGCGATTCCAACCGAAGACCCAATGTTAATTGCACTCGGGGAAAGAGGCCAACGTATAGTATATATGCACATATAAATATTTTTTCCGATGAAACATTTTTATGTTAATTCGAAAAATTGTTTTACAACCAATTAACTTAGCCAATGCACCAAAAAGATCAACGGACAAGATCGCACTGGTGCACCCGGTTGAGGGAAAAATATATGTTCAGGGGCGGGGGTTCTTCGTGGGCTTCCAAAGGGGGAACAAGAGGGTGAGGTGAGTGTCGATCGCATGCCGCTTGGAATTCCATTATGCGACTTGCCAGTTGATGGCCCGTACCAAAGACTTCTTGGCCAGCGGGCAGGCAGGTGCAGCAGTACTAAGATACCAAAACGCAGGAACCCTGATGGAAACTAGATGGTGGTGCTGCATCTAGTATGATGTGGTGCCTGCCACTGGTGGTGGTGGTTGTTTCCTTCCTTTTTAACGGGATGAATGTCCTGTTGGTGCGGGTCAGTGCCGATCTCTAAATCAATCAAGCGCGGTCTAAAAATAAGAACAACCTAAAAATGATGAGAACTGCAAAAGGATGCGATTACAAAATACCCTGTTATTTAATGTTATTTTGGAATATGCAATGCTCACTTGATAGATGCCCTATATTACTTTTACAGGACATAAAACATTGGAAATTTTACGGTGAAATGAAAAATGGAAATTATTAATAATATATTGAATATGTTATAAAACGTACTTACTCGTATTCAGATATGAATATATAAAGGCCGTGAGAGACAGACTGAAAAACAATATACCCCTCGATTGCCAAGAAAAGGAAAACAAAAACACGAGAGACGGTAAAACCATTTCAATTAAAATGCCACTTGGGGTCGTGTGCTGTCTCTTCCTCTTCTCCTTGCATTCAGGTGAGCTACAGGTGCGAACGGACACCGGGTAACTTGACCTGCGGTTGTGTCATGTAATTAGGAACTTCCCCGAGGGGTTGGGCATTGCCTATCGAACGGAGGATCGCTTGATCGATCCATCGGTGCCATTCAAATGTGAATCGAATGGGATCGAATGGGATCGGATCGGATCGGCACAATAAAGTCATTCGGCAGCTGCTTCTGTATTTCATAATTCGGGTTGGGTTTTCACTTCCATTTCCATTATTTTTGGCCAAGTCATGACCCGGCTAAGTGGCCACTCGTGATCTGCAAAAAAGCGAAAAACTTTCCCAGGCCATCTATAAGATCCAACTAGGCGGAGATCTTTATTATAGCCGAGTTCCCGGTTATCTACCAGTGTCGATCAGCTGGCCAGATGCATCCAGGAACTGCTGTCCTTCAGCTGACATCTATGTACATCCATCTGGCCGCTTTTAGATGCACTTCTTGGCCAATCCCAGTTAGCTTCCGCTAATCTTTGCCAGCGAATCGAAGTCACGTCGCTAAAGCCAACCACGCAGTCTCTCTATGACATACACGCAAAGGAAAAGGGGTCAGAACTCGCCTAAATGTCACAAAATTAAAGAAAATGATCACATTACAACGCATTCTTAAAAATTCTTAATATTTGTTTCTCTAATTGTTAGATATATTTGTATAATATTACTTTAGCTTGCTTCACACAAGAAAAACAGAAAAAAAAAGCTTATTAAGCCAAATAATTAGCAAACGATATTCGTTTTTAGTTCTTAGAATTTAAGTTTTATTTAAATGCTATTTGATGTTCTTAAATTCGAGTGTTTATCCCAGGCGTAACCCTAATTGCGACGCGTCAACGTATAGGTGAATTATGATATAAAAGTCGTACAGATATATAGCAGAACTTCGGCTCCGCCAGCCGCTGATCGTTGGCGAGATAATCGCCCAGTTCCAAGTTCCAAGTCTCAGGCCCCCAGTTCGGGTTTTAGCCTCTGTTTCCAGCCTCTATCTCTATCTTTCGGTGGCAGCAGAAATCAGAGCTCGTTAAAAACGCTCAACTTGAACCAATCAAAAGACGCGCCGTCGTCGACGATGCCGCCATCGTTGTGGGCCATAAAAAACAAATAAACAACAACACAGCAGCAAGAGGGACAAAAACAATATAATAACAGCAACAAAAAATTATTAAAAAACATAAAAAAAAAGTGCGACAGAGACGGCTAGGTAGGAGCGCTTGAGATAGATACATATATGAAAAGATAGATGGATGGATAGGAAGAAGATTTCAAACGTACAATAAAAATGGGTAACGCATCACAAAAATGGTGAAAATGTGCGACTTTTTTTCGTGTAAAATATTCATATCGAAAGTTCATTGTACGGAAGAACAACGACAACGACATCGAGTTGAAGTCGAGAGTCATTAAAATATGATCTATGATCCATTGTTCTAGAAATTCAGAGGTTTGGAAGTCGGCTTAGCCCGATTTCTTGAGCCAAAAAGAAATGCGGGAATTTCCAAAGGGACAGGAAATGGTTTTAAGATGCCAACAAATGAAATTAAGTTTATGGTTACGCGATTTATGACTGTTATAGAAATTAAATGAGAAAAGCTGTTTTGCCATTTACTAATCCAATTAAGTACGTAATATCGGTGGGAGCAAATGTAGCAAGAGTTACTAAGAAATATAAATATGAATCGCTATTACCTATTCCAAAAATATAAATTTTTAAACTAAATTAATTATTAATGAAATCCAAATGTTTCATAATCTTTACTTCTAAATGCATTCAATAATTAATCTCCAAGTTTCCATTGAAGTTACGTGCATGAAATCTCCGTCAACGGATTTAATATCAACTAAATTCAGTTGGTACCTAAGCTTTCCCTAAGTCGTAACCCTTGTGGTTCCGGCAGTGTTTCTGCAATTGTGTGCCAACATTATATTATGGTGGCCATGGCCACCAGCGTACCAACCAGCGTGTGTGTTAGGAAAACCTCTTTCCCAGCGTTCTTCCCACAGCTTTACCACCGAATCCGAATCCGCGGGCTGCAGTCTTGATTTCCAATCCATCAGCATGACTCGTCAGTTTTCCGGCGCTCCGAAGACGATGCCGTGGCTTTAGTTTTCAGCTTTCAGTAGCTTGGTTTTATGTGGCTCAAGACTCTGGACGCGGCGGACTATCTTTGCGGCAGCCCTAAGCGGGGACCATTAAATCAAACCACTCAACCACATCAACACCCGGGCGTGCAGCTTATTAAGTTGAATCATAATGGAATCTATATAGCTATAGCTGCAGCTGGGACTATAACTACACTGTAAATATGGAGCATAACTTTTGCAAATGCGGAAAGTAGAATTCCAAAGAATTTTAAAGAAGTATTATCCTCTATTAAAATTGCCATCACCCATGTATTGATTATTAATTTCTATATATTTATTTTATTGGAAATATGAACAATCGATCATCATTTAGGTTATCATAAAATACTCCATGTGTAATCTCTTTCCTTTCCTTTCTTCTTCGCTGGCTTATCAATTATTTTCGTAGAAGTCTCATCGCCGTCATAGATTCGACTCCACTCCGATCCACTTCACTCCCTACGAAAGCTTCCTATAAATCCCATGCATATTTATGGGGTATGGCAACTTTTGCCCATATTTTACACGTTCATAATTTTTACATTGTTCTATCACGCGAATCGGCACTCGGTTGGGATTGGACCTGTGATGGTATAGTCTGTAGGATGGAATGGTATGGTATGGTATGGTACGGTATGGTATGGTATGTTATGGTATGGAGGTCCCACCTTGATGTATGGCCTATAAGAAACTGGGGGTTCGAACTGCCTCCCCTCCATCTCTACGTTCTTTTCTGGTCTTTGTGGCCATAGAATGCATACTCCATTGCTTTCAGTCATTATGGTCCCTCTGCGCATAAATCAGAAGTTGCCACCTTACTTTCTTATACACCTTATTCCACATAGAACCGACCCCCTACTTTTTGGCGTCGCATGTGCAGCATTTTGAATTATTAGCATTGGACGATGGCGTTGTTCTTGTTTGCTTCGGTTCTTTGATTGCCAACTTCTTCGAGCCAAGCGCCATACTCGTATAAACGTACATATATACCCACCCATATCCGAGCTATATATCATCATCATCGGTTTGCTGTTGGCCATATAGATTGGCGTTGTTTGGTTTGCTCGCATCGTGTAATGTGTGTGGTAAATAGCGGCAATTGGCACAACTCCTCACCTGAGTTGAATTGAGGGGAAAGTGCGGGTTGGTAAAGATGGTGCCTTCATTTCGGGGGCATTGACTGATTGAACGGGTTGCCTAGAAGATTAATATATTAGTTAAACTATGAGATGAGTTTTCAGGATAACTTCAAATTAACAATTTCAGGGTAAATAAATAAATTGATCTATATGATTTTCGTTATTCAAATATATCGTAACCAACATACATATTTCCAAATAGTTTTTCTCACATTCGGCTTACAATTTCGCAGCTAATCCGGACCGGCCGTCGTAGCGGTGCGTAATATCATTGTAAGCCCTATTACAACGCAATGCCAATTTCTCATGGCGAACTCAATGCAAATCACCTCATTGCCCAACGGTAAGACGGAAATGAAGAGCAGCTAGCTACTCCATTAATTAAAACCACTAAATATTACCAACTAAACCGAACAAAACCAAACCGAAGCCAAAATGGAAATTAAGAGCCAGACTTTGGACAAAGTTCAGAAAAGCACAAAAGCCAAAGCCGTGACTCAGTTAACCAGTGGATACAAATAAAAATGGTGGTAATGCGGGGCCAAAGGGGTCTATAAGCGTAATCAGCGCATTGGCCGACTGATTTTTGCATAATAAAACACTTAATTTCTATGAGCATTTCCAAAAAGAAAAAGAAGTCCAAAAAAAAAAGCCAGCGAAACTAAAATAATAGAAAACCCAAAACATCTTCGTATGTAATTTCAAATGGGAAATTTATACAGCGAGTTGTAGAAAATCATTAAACAAATCGCACTTTAATAGGCAACAGCCAGACGAGGCCTACGGAAATTTACGACCCGCAGACTCCCCCCAAAACCAAAACCCAAACCGAAAAACTACAAACGAATAGACCAGACCAACTTGAACCGAGCTTTGAGCCAAGTTGAACTGAACTGAGCGGAGCATCGAAGCGGTGCAAAATTGAAGTGAAGTGAAGTGCAAAAGGCAAACAACAATAGCTGCCGAGTTCAAAATGAGCCTCTCAAAAATCAGAAAAAGAAAAAAAAAAAAAAACACCAAGACGCCGAGAAATAAAAACCCATCAGCAGCAGCTACATCGCAACACCAACATCGAACCACCTGCGCCTGCGCCAAGCCAAAAGCGCAGTCGAAGGCGCTTGCGCATGTGTGGGCGGTGAAAAAGGGAGGTAACTTTGAAGGGGAGAGCACAAAGTACACTCAAAGAAAGCCTTTGCTCTTTTTTTTTCACCACCAGACTTTAAAAAAGCTTTATTACTACGTTTTCAATATAACTTTTGTGTTTTATCTTCCCCAGTGTGTCGCATAGGTCTTATAAAAATGTATAAGAATACGTGCTAATTAATTCAATAATAAATATATGTTATGGAAACATATCCACCAACACTTTGGTCAGTGCACTGAGTGCAAGGTGTTTCTCATGCGTTTTTGGCTACCTAGTGACTAGCGAGAGCTACGCATCTTAGTCGCAAGAAGTCGAGTCGCCCATTACGTTTCAGTGCGCCAGCCAACCAAGCAGCAAACCCCAAAAAAAATATAAAAAAACACTCTGGAGAGGAAAATATACAACAATAAAGAAGTAACTGAGGCCGATATGTATGCGATTTTTATGTGTGAACGTAGACAAGTTCGGTAGTTAAATAGATGCACAAATACACGGTCGCCGAGTCACACAAAAGGCACTAGCAGCAACAATAACAACAACAACAACACTACCATTCCGTCAGTTAGTTAGACGAACGGACGGACGGGCGGACAACAATAAAAACAAGCCAAAGGAAAACCCCAAAGTTAACCAACATTAACATTTAATCGAACCTCATGTTCAGTAGAGCATGTCTCCTGTTACATACGAGTTATCATCCAAAAGAGGGAGGGTGCCTGCCGTGGGTTAAGCCAGATGGAGTAAGGGGGATGACGGGGGGATTCAAGTGCCAAGGGTTAAGGGGGAGGGGATGATAGGGGTCTGGGAGTAAGGCAGCGGGAACTACTGAAGCTCTGCGAAAAGACTTTGCCACACTTGAGCTCCAGTTAAGGGCTACACTTGAAAAAATATGAGAAGGATACAAATGTTGCAAATGCATATGCTGGAAAAAATGCTTATTTCATACTCTATATATGTATTACCTGTAATTCGTGGCAATATTTTTTGAAAAATGTTAATGTAAATATATTTCGCATGCAGCTTGTGGTGTTTCAGTGCCTATAACCATTCGTACATATGTATCGGTTCTATATACTTGGGCTGGCTGTTGCCACTGATGATCGCTCAACGTCGTCGTCATCGTCGTTAGCGTTGTCGTCTTTTGTTTTCGCATGCGATCCCTGCCTTTTTCCACGCCAACCAATTTCCATTTCCACCATTTTGCAGCGGCGTTTTAATTTAATTTTCGTTCGCATTTCATTTGTTTTGGGGTTGCGGGCCACCGTTTGCAATTCGCGATCATCATCGACTCTCAAGTGTGTAAAAAATCACATAAAACCTGCCCTCAATGGCGCCTCTTAGGGGCCCCAGAGTTATGGGGTCAGCATAGATCGGTAACCGATATGCCAGTACAAAGATCTTCAGGCTTGAGAGACCAGTACGATCTGATTGGAGCGATTGGTCTTGGCAAGAAGCTCACTCCGATCGGTGATCACAGTTCATGGCATTCGCTTGAATATTTTAGGGATTCTATTGTTGCGCAACGATGTTCATAGGTTGTTTAGAGGGTTTACAAGGAAGCTAACCCATAAAAATCATATGTTCGATGTTTAAATTGTCTTAGTTGAGTTGCTTTCTAATTTACGCAAAGATCATATCAAAAGTCACAGGTTATATTACCAGTTATCATTTGGCAGTCTCTACAAAAAAAAAGAAGTAAAATAACTAAACAGGCCAACGAAGAAGACGCAAATTAGCGGCGACAGCAAGGCGATCTTTTGAACTAACCTAAATTAAACCCAACCCTAAGAAGTAACCCAAGACCGGTGGCAGTCATTGTGAAACTATGCTAAACGATCCAACACTTGACCAAAGAAGATCACAGCTGAAAAGACGAAGACAATTTGGTAAACGAATATAAATATGAGCATATGAAATATGCCGATATGAAGGAATGTCTGGCAATCACGTTGGGATCTGCGGTTTTCGTATGCGGCTTCCGAAATGAACCAGCCAGTATCCCAACCATGATCCCTTTGTGGGTAACAGGGATCTTCAGATTCACGGATTCATGGCTCCACCTTAACTCATTAAAGGCGAACGTGCCACAATTATGTGTGCGTTTGCAAATTGCTCAATTGCCCGGCTGACCACCACCGAACCACCAACTAAAGAACTGGAGATCCCAACCAAACCACTGGACCACCGCAAACGCGAGCAGAAATATTTGCATTTTGCCTGGCACCGCTTATACAATTTATTTGCAATTTTCAATCAAGTCGTGGCCAGAACAAACAATACAACGGAAAAATGTTGGAAAAAACGAAACCAAAATTGATTACTTTGCAGCATTGCGGTTACATCAATTCGGTGTTCAGATACACTGAGGATCAGTAGTGTAAGGTCGAAGGATAAAGCTACTAGTGTCAGCATAAAATGATTGTAAGCGATTAAAAACACAGTTTTTATCAAGGATTTACTTATGCATTATTTAATAGATCCTTTTGATTTTTATGATATGTAGTTCATATTTGTTATGAAACGCACTGTTAACCATTTGGGTGGCCCACGCCGATTCGATCACGTTGCAATACTTTGAGGTTTTTCTTTATGGATTTGTCGGCCCATAATTTATAGCGAAAATTTGATCAATTTCGATGGCGCTTAACTCACAGGTGGCATTCGAGTCGAGTACTTGCATTACGTTTAGTTTAGTTTCCGCTCATTCTCCTCGTATCTCTGGCATTTCTTTAAAGATCTCCAACTCTCGATATGTTTTCACGCATCAACTAAAATTGAACCCATGAAATGCAGGAAGCACAACGTATTTTGAAGATCTTTGTGTCGGCTTTTAACAAATCTTTACGATATGTCATTAAAAACACACACACACACACACACACACATAACACACAAAAGAAGAATACATATAGGTATTTTGTATATATACATACATAGATAGATGACGTCGGGCGGCGTTTATCGCTGTCGGCAAATCGGAAGTTTAATGGGTTAATGATGGGCACACCGAGCCATATCCCATATCCCCTTCTCAAGTTGGACTAAAACTAAGCATGGCAACAAATAAACATATAAAAATGAAAAAAGAGAAACAATCATAAAAAATTGCAGCCGACACGACCGCGTTGCACCACCCGGTGGTGCTGGTGGCAGCCGCTCGGACCACCTTGGTGGCCATTCCCATACCCATACCATTCCATCATATCCCAACCATTATATACATTCCATCCATAAAATACATCGAAACTATTTATTTCTAGGGAGTTGGAGGCGTTTTTTTTTTTTTTTAGCGCCACACGGATGATCTTTATTATGGATCCAATGATATGATTTGGGGCTCGACCTCACTTGATCCAAACCTACTTCATATAAATTATCTTGGCCGTAAAATATTAAGATTTTCAGATTCAGAATGTTTTGATTGCATTTCATGATTAGTTGTTGAACTTTTTAAATAGTTGGGACATATTTTATAGTCGGTGGCTTGAACATTTATGAAATAATTCGATATAATGAAACGAACATTCAGCCCACATTTGTTAATCCGAACAATCGGAGCTAATCGTGCTGTAAGTCACTATCAAACCTATCTAATCTAATTAACCAATGATCATTGCTGTTGTCTCTCCGCCTCACTAATTGATCCTCATGGCATAATCAAATATTCAGCATCCGCATGCATACTTATACGTATATCCAAGGCGATCAAGTGATCACTTAACAAGTTGAACATGCCTCCTCCGTCCTCCTATTCCCTAACGGAAACTCTCAAAGTGAATAAAAAACGAGAAACATTTTCAATTAAGTTAAATTTCTCCACACTCAATTGAATTGAAGCATTCACACGCCCTTTTGCCTCACGATTGGCGATCCAACGATCGCATTGACAAGAGCCAAACAACAACAACAAAAAAAAAAAAAAAAAAAAACAAAGTTAAGATGCTGATGAGCTGCCGTTGATCATATTAACACTAGGCGGAGTGGAACGATCATCATTGGCATTAATGATCGGCGAGAAGATGAGATACTCATATTCATACTCATATTCATATATTACCCATACCATGCAGACTGCACTGGCGGCTTACCAATTTATTGAAATGTCACTTTCAATTAAAACTAACTGCTGAGCAAACATAATTCATGCGTCGATCACTGCGCCCTCGCCCGCGTCCCTTTGCATCAGATCTTTGCATTAATTGATGATATCAAACTGAAGTGTCCGCATTGGCACATTATCGTTTTGTCTGCACTGACAAAAAAAAACTGTGTCCTGGGAACTTTTTCTGGCATTTAAAAACTAGAACTAGAATTAAGTTGTAAAAAAAAGGTAATTTTAAAGGATAATATTTATTTCATTACTTATAGTATTTTCGTACAGTGTTGGGCAGCTGCACTGGTCCAACTTGACCCCGAAGACAATACCCATCTTGGCACTCATTAAGCATACATACACCAAGCATGCCCAACTCTTTCAACTTCTCTTCTCTCTTCACTGTCTGATATTGACTTATGGCATTTTTATTACCAGAACCCCTTTTTTGTGAAGCTTACAGCGGCATTCCGGGAATTTTTCAGGCTTATACTCGTGTTGCATCGCATGGTGTGGGCCGCAAGGAGCCACCAAGGACATCATTATCATCATCAATAAAGCATAATTCCTGGCAAATAATTCTATTGAACAACAACAAGAACGAAACCCCATCGCCGTCGTTGTCGTTGGCCCACCAAAAGTGCCTTTATAAAGCGAGACGATGGAGCTTCTGGCTCGTGTTACAACCGCTGGCCGAGAATCCCCAGTCCAGGTTCCAAGTTCCAAGTTCCAGGTCTATGATCAGCGATCGCTGGATTGCAGCTCGGTGGCGCGGCTACACAATAGGGGTCACAATGAATGGCAATTTTTTCAAACTGTCAAAAATTTATAGTTCGAGCTGACTGTCTGCCACGCCAAGCCAAGCACAAGTCGAAAAACAGGAGCGGTTCAGGTGGTCAAGGCCTAAAAGTGTATTGTGGGTTATGTAATACAAACGCATAACAAATTCAACATAAGCATTTTGTAGCCAAGGATGTATAATTTGTTTTAAATATCTCATCAAGTTATACATGAATTATTTGGTTTTTCAATAATGATTAATAAGGCTTTTAAGGCCCCTCTTTTGGCGCCAAACATGCTTTACACCGCCTCTTTATACATATATTGTCCGTCCCGATCAGAAAGTAGCCATCAGTAGTCGCCCACCTACTGAGGGCGTTCCTCGCATAGCACAACCAAATCCGCATCCGAATCCGAGCCCAAACCTCTGGATCCCCACCCACAGCTCCATCGCACCACCAATAGCACTCCCACCAACATTTCCATGGACTGGCCAATAGACAAATAGTGGATGGGCGAGAGGCGCGCGCTGGTCGATTTATAAAGGTGGCTTATTATTGCAATTTAGCCACTGGTTTTGATTTTGCCAGGCATAAAAACACAGCGAGAGGTCCGCGAGATGAAGAAGAGTGTGTGTCTGGGCGCGTGAGACGAGACAAATGTCATTTGGCAGCATTCGAGCGACTATATAGGCTGTCATGATCATTATCGCAATATATATTCCCCTACCGAGAAACGGCACGCACAGTCAAAGTCGAGAGCTGTTGCTGCTGTAATCCCAGCTCATCTCGACCAGATCGCTGTGGTTGGTCCCCGGAACGAGAATCGGAATCGGAATCCCTCTCTATGGATGAATTGTTGAGGCGAAAGTGAGTTATGCCCTCCGCGCGTGCACTGAGCCAATGTCCTGCTGTGTGACACCGTTGCTATGCTTTTGGATGGGTTCGATTCGATCCGATTCAATTCGAACCAAACCGATCCGATCCGATCCGATCCGATGGTATAGCGACCCTTGGTCTCTTCCTGGGCCACTCATTTGTAATTTATACCATCCAGCCAAGCAGTCAATAAATGTCATGTTTGTGTTGTTGATTGTCCACACCACACTATACCAGCCAAGAGCCAAAAGCACCCAAGACCCGTTTTCCCTTTAAAAGAGAGGTGGTGCTCCAGTATTCGAAATCGCAGGCATTCCTCTTGCCAGGGCTCCTCGCTCTGCGATTTGCATACACAAGATCAATTGCAGGTGATTTGTTTAGCTGTCGAAATCGTCGTCTTATCGTAACTCATTACGAGATTTATTTTGTTCAACAAATGCAGAAGGTGTGATTTGTCTTTGTACCGATCACAGTCCTGCTCGCTCTCTTTCATACCCTGCCATTCCCCTTGCCGATCTTTGCATTTATTTTTTATTGAGTGAATCATGCATCAGGAGGCAGTTCAATGCACACAAAGAAAATGATACATTGATTAGTTATAAATTCTTAATTTATGAGTCAATGTATCCAATGAATATTTTTAGAGTTAAAATTTTGATGGATACACAAAATTATGAATACTTACACTAATATTCTTAAAAGCAGCGGAAAAACGGCACATTCAATGCAATTTTGCTTAGTGTATCTTTGATTCTGGCTTTTGACTGGTGTCGGCTGAATGGACTTTTAGGCAATGGTTCAATAAATTCTCCTCGCTCCCAACGCACTTGGCAGCATCATTAACCGTCCGCGGACACAAGCACGGACACAAACGGACACGGACACGGACAAATGGACAAGCGGACAGAGACAGTGGGCCGCCCACAAAGGCCGCCCGGCCGCATGATGAGCAGCTTCTAAATGCGACCGCATCCAGTTGGTCCACAAGTGAAGCGATAATGTGATTTATGCCGTCCATTAATCTGGTAATTCATTTAAGCGCAGGAAACTGAGCCGCTATCCCAGCTAGTCAGTTTGGTTCAGTTCAGTTCAGTTCGGTTCAGTTGAGACCAAGACCACTGTCGGTTTGGCATGCAAACGAGGAGGAGGAGTCGGAATCGGAGTCGGAGTCGCCCGGCGAACATATTTTATGGCATTGTGCATATGAATCTCTTGGTCGGTTGCCGCTGCCTCACCGCATCGATTGCAATTCGACTGCTGTTCATCTTTGCCGGGCGAGCAACAGGTGAGGAGCGGATTGAAGAGGATTATGGTTTGGGAGATCGGAAGGATTATGGTGGAGTTGGACGGACCGGCCCCTTGCTGTCTCCCAGCGGAGGGCCAATGAAGTCCAAGTCGAAGCTGGCAGCGATCGCTTGTCGCTTGTATTAATAAAACATTAATTACACACTTGATACTCGCTCAAGTTGCTGGCTTCAAAGCAGCAATGCACTGGACGGAAAATAAAAGAATAAATAGTTTTTAAAAATTAATACAAAAAAAATACATTAAATGGCATAGAAAAAAAAACGACATTTATATATTGAATACTTTATTTTATGTATATATAAAACAAATATTGTTTGGTGTTTATTCTTTTTAAATATATTAAATAATATTCAGAAAATTAAATGTAGCAGAATCCTTTTCTATTCTCACTATACAGTACTTATAAATAGTTTGTTTCAGTGTGCCGCCGTGCTTCAATGCATTTTTTGCTTTCGTGCTATCTGTTGCGTTGCTTCGATGCTGCGATGCTTCGATGGTCTATGAGGTGTCGTTGTAGGTGTTGCATGGGCTTGGCTGGTGGTCCACACGTTAGACGCGCCTGCTGATGCCGATGATGATGCGCAAAATTGATGGGCACACGGCCACCGAATGCTGTCAGTTTGCAGTCGCTGCTTTGGTAGATTTTTGGTCAGTGGGGTTGGGGTCACCAGAGTGTGGCTTTCATTCACCTTTCGCCGGCAGTTGAGTTGAGGTACGGATTGATGGGGGTCAGTTGGGGTTAAGTGTTCCAAAGGGAAGGAATTTCAGCCAGCTCTTTAAAATTGAGTTTATTTGGTATCACTAGAAGAACAAAATAGTATAAGTTACGATACCTGTCTTGCAGAAAAAAAAAATTTAATTGTCAATACTTAATCCAAATCTGTTATTATAAAATATAGATTTTGAAAACAGGTTGCAATACCCATTTATTTAAGTTTTTCCTTTCATTGAGAATCTCTTAACTTCCTGATTTCCCATCGTTTACGCCCAATTTACCTAGCAAACCAATCAATTCGTTTACCTGGCAATCGTCCAGGGCAAACAAATTGATGGGCATGTCGTCATGCTAATTGTACGTGTGATTATTTTGACATCGACGGCAGAGGAAGCCTTCAACTTCCGTCGATCTTCGTTGTCGTTGCTGTCGCCGTCGATGTCAAATTGAGAATGCAATCATGCGTCCAAACGTCAAATTAAACAGCTCGGAACTGATTTCAGGCGGCAGATCGCACCAAAAACGCCGGTCCACGGCCAAAATCGTATGAGCGAACACCCACTTAACTAATCGCATGATTAATGATGTCAAACTGACACTTGAGGCAAACTCGGCTCGTTTCTCTGGCTCTTCCATCAACATTCTCCGTCCTCCATCCTCGGTTCCCAGTTTCCAGTCCGCCAGCTTATGTACCAATCTCTTGGCGATTCCCCTTCCGACTTCCAGTAGGTGCATGTTGGGCCTGCCAATCGCAGCTGCGACGCTTGAATGACAGGTGCTGACAGGTGATAGATTATTGCTGGCGTGCTGCCGATGTTTCTGCCTCAGCCGTTGGACCCTCCGTGATTTATCCAAAAGAAGAAAAAAAAATAAGTACGAACAGGAGGTGAAAACACATAAAATTATGTGTTCCTGATTATGCGGCACACACTGAAAGAAAACTCAGGTTCAACACTTAAACTGTTTTCGTTTACTGACTTAACAGTTTTGTACATATATGTACAGATAATTACGAATAATGTTTGATAATCTTAAAACTGTTTAAATATATTATATCTTGTTGGCATCTAAATGCCGAATACTTCGAAATGTGCCACTGATTTTTCTCCGTGCACTTTATCATCGAAGCAAGGAAACACATTGGCATTGCCGCATAAAAGCATTGGAGCATCGGGCAAGCAGCCAAGCAGTCAGCGGGTAATTGATCTGTTCAATCCACGGCGATCGGCCACGCCGGAATGGGACTCCCCAGTCAGATTCCCGGGTGGGTGAAAATCGGGGGGAATCGGATTCGGAACTACTTGGCGTCACTTTGAGCGTTATTAATGATGGCAACGTGTACGTTGGGTTGGCTGCCCTATTAGCCGATAACTCAATTCATTTCGACTAATTGATTGATGGAAAAACAGGACGAAAGAATTACAGTCCAACACTTTTACTTCCGCTCCGGCTGATATTGAACAATGAAAGGGATAAACATTTATGTGGCTTGAGTACTTAATAATGCAGCTCGGTTTCGCCTGGCCTTTCAAAGGGTCATAGGTCACTGATTGGTCTTGACTGGAGTGATTATGTTACGATTTGCTAGTATGCTTGGCTCAGGTCATATTTTTCGCATGTCTCTGTGTTTCTACTGACCATAAGCTTGGAATACGCTCCTCATTGTCCGATTCAAATGGAACCCATCCACAGCGCCATTCAACCGATATGAACTGATCCGATCCCACGTACCGACCGCAGGCGCTGACAATTGATTTGTCATCACAATTGGTCGTGGCCCGGCGATCTTGGTCAGAGATTTGCCATAGTCGAATCAATCAAAGGCCCCAGCCATTATGAAACCTGGTGATTTGGCTTGAGGTTAGGGCAAAACAAATCGCTCAAGCAAAGCAAATATAAGAGAGTACCAACCAGTGATCGTGTCACGTACATGGAATTGGGTTGGCATCGGTTTTGGTTTTGGTTTTGGTTTTGGCTTTGAGTCTGAGTTCTGGGTACCAGTTCTCCACTTTCAGCCACAGCTGTAGTCTTTGGGGCTTTGGCAAGGTGCCGTCGAAGCCGTTTACTAGAACGAATTTCGTTAATTTTTATTGTGATTTCCTAGAACCGAACGACAGTCAAAGTCTTTGGCCTGGTAAATCACGAAAAAGTGTCGGCGGACACGCGCCTCTAAAAGCCCAGCGAGCGTTCCAATCGAATCGAAATGCAAATTATGCAACGCCGCCAAATGAGGTGGACTGAAAATCCAAGGGGGCAGGAACAGGGAAGAGAAAGAGGAGTGCTCTGCAGTTAATTTTTAACGACTCCAGATTTGTGCATTCAGGCGCTACAAATTGTTTATTGTGGGGGCCCCCAAATCGTACTTCAGTTCTTCTTTTCACAGAGTGTGACTGTTGTCGTCCAAGAGTTTTTCCATCACCAAATCGAATTCGCTGTGGTCAGTCTCTCCTCGTCGCCTTTTATCTTTTTCTGTTTCCTGGGACATTCAATCACGTGTTTCGCGGCTGGACGGTTTTAATTTATGTGGTGGTGACAGATTTTTGGGAAATCAACACAGGTATAGCGGAAAATTATTTTAAGAAGCACTTAAAGGATTTCAATTCGCACTTCGAAAAAATATCCCTAAAATAAATTTTTTTTAAGAAATTTAAAAAAAAATGAACATATGATATCATAAATTTATTAAATTATATGAACAAAATATAATTTGATATAGAACATTTTGGGTGGAGTTAGGGACCTCCTTTGGCCACTCCTTGTTGACTCCACCGCAACTCTCTCAGAACCCCTAAAAACCCCACACCCTAAGGAGCATAACCAGCTTGTTTCAGTCGGCTGCTTAAGCATGCAAATCACGGACTCTGCCAGCAGTTGTCGTCTCGTGTTGAGGAACGCGCGTCAGCATCATAAAAATGTCATTCCAAAGAGGCCTGTACCCGACCCGATTTCGGCCTAAACGAAGCTCAATTTAAGCGACCTTTTTATGAGCAAAAATCTGCGATTCGCTCCACTGTGCACAGAGTAAAGATCGCCGAAGAAGCGGCAGGCAGAATGAACGATTTGTGTGTTTTAGATTGAAATCAAAATAAAGCTCAAAGAGCCAGCCGACAAGCGATACAGCCCCTTAACCCCCTCTAAACCCCATCCCAAATCTGGGGACTACCTTTTTGAGGCAGTCACCTTTTACAATGGCCGCATGTGTGTGTGATTTGTCAAAACTGTTACGATCGCCAAATTGCAGATAAGTCTTAAGGCTCCAAATCTCCACCAGAGAATCTTCATTTAGAATCACAGACGGCGGCAGGCCGTCTTTTATAATTATATTTTGGTGTTTCACTCTGTTCGGTGTCATAAACTTATTGAATATCTTGATATCGCCGATGTTCTGCGTTCTCCGCTTTCCATTTCATGTGAATATGAATTAGCTGATCTTTCGACTAATTGGCAGTGGCACAAATGCTGTAAGATTCGGCACCCAGATTTCCGTTTAAAATCAGCAAGGTCGGTGTTATTCCTTTTGATCAGAGTGTATATGACTTTGCTGAAAGTAGTGATCTCTTTACCAAGTTTGTAATAATATCTTGAAATTATTTAAAAATTAGGTGTTATTTTTTTTATTGATTTTTTAACTCGATAAACTGATAATGACCGTGTAATTTGGTGTAATTCATATTGTTCTTGCTGCACGTCCACAACCACTTGGCTTGACTCGTGTGTCAATAATGTCAAACGGAATGTCAACAGGCCCATGGCCACGCGTCAGTCGCAGTTCATATCAGATATCGCGGCCCTTTACGACCCCGCCCCCATCCATTGGACGCCCCCTTTTCGCCCCGCCCCTTCGCCCACTTTTCCGACAAACGATCCGGCCGACGGTTCGACTCTCATTAACATAACAAGTAAAGTCAACAATGGAAATTGTTGTCTAAACAAGACGCGAGCGGTCGCAACGTTTCAATAAACGATGCCGGTCTTCGTACGTCTTTAATTCTTCTTCTTTTTTTTTTTGGGCGCTTTGCTGCAGAATTTATTGAGGCTGTGGTAAATATTCGGGGCTCGTTCAAAAGAAATCAAACAAGTAATTTGTTTATTTGGCCAGGGCAATAAAATGAGTAAGCGGCAGGAGAAAGCAACAATCAAAGGGAGAACGCTCAGAAGAATAAAGAGAAAGAGTGGGAGAATTGTGAGGGAGGATCGTTAAAAATTGGGAGCGACAAATACGGGTAATCATCGTGGTCGTTATCGTTTCAATAATATCGCAGGATGGCCCGGCTGTAAAGCAGATAGTAGTTAAAATATTTGCAAGTAATTGCATAAATTAAAAGACTGCAGAAACGAACTTTCCATAAAGATCCTTTTTGTGACCATTATAATATCTATTTAGAAGTGTCATCCCAACAAGATGCCATGACCAAAAAAATAAACTGACCTTGCACTGTGGCGAACGTTAAATAACAACCGATCGACGATGTGTGTAGATTGCAGATTTCTGATTGATTTATGGCGATTACCAAACTAATTGCTTGTTCACGATCACTTTATTGCTAGCTTGGCCCGGTGATCACGAACCGAAACCGATTCTCAGACTAAAATCGTATTACGGATGACAAACGATTCATTTCATATGCACATGTGTGTAGAAAGATCGGGCCCTGAGATTTATCTCCCGTTTTGTTGTTGGCCTTTTTGTGTTGGCTTTGGGGGGATTTCGGGGGATATTTATGTACGTTCCAATAGCTCACGTCTGCAACGGAAACTTATTAGAAGAATTCTGGTTTGTTTCATAGAACTCGTATGGATGCATCAAAGATGGATGAAGATAGGCCATGTCCGATGTTGACAAATCACCTGTAATAAGTCAAAACGTTTGCTACTCGCTCGGCCGATATTTCCTTATTTTCCTTCGCTGCCGATCTTCAATGTGAAACTCTATCTGTTCTTATAGATGCCCTTGTCTGCCTGCCTACCTTCTCCATGGAGCGGCACTTTCACTTTCACTTCCCCGAGCATTTCTCTTAACTAATGAGCATCCTTTACCTGTGCGCTACAAAACACTTTGTGCACTTGAAAAAATAGTTAGTGTGTTTCAGAACAAATATACGCTATATTTTTATAGAATGTTTGTAAAAACAAAAACATGGGTTTGGTTATTTCCATTATATCTAAATCGCGAATTATATGTTGCACACATTTTCGGTCCATCGATTGTTTTCCCAAGTGTAATGTACCACCAATTATTGGGAAACATCAGGCAAATCGATTTGATATCGATGGGCAGCGTTTTAAGATTTCTTCGCCCGTCAATCTGTTTTAGTGGCTGTGTGTTTGGACCAACGAATGAGTTACGAGCTCGGAAATCGATCTTGATTTTGGGCTACCTAACCTCAGTCATCTATGTACTATATTCCTATCCCTGCTCCGATTTGTGGTTTCAGTTGTTGTTTATCTGACGCTGGTGGTCCCAGGGCTTCGTTGTTTTTGGCTGCATCAAATTTTGATTTATCTCATGGATGCACCTTTATTGTTGGGATCGTTGATTCTAAATTTATGCCGCCGTTGTTGGTGTTCACACCTTCTGGCCAACAAAAAAAAAAAAGTAACAAAACTGGCAAATGGACAGCGACAAATTTGTTACAAGTTACAGGGGGGAGAAGCAGTGTTGGATATCCGAAGAAGATTTGGGACAAGTCCTCAAGGATAGCTATTTGTGGTGGCTTTGTTTAACAGCAAAATGCAATAATTGTAAAAGCGACGCCGCAACATTGTGACTGCACCCACTTATGCACTTAAGAAAAAATGCATAAGCCCCAAGAGTTTGAGGCACAGTGGCAATAAACTTAATGCTAAGTTTTTTGACCAGTGGACTAACTCCTTTGTAAGTTGTTATTCTCCACCTGACCAGGTTTTTGATTCTGTAAACATTAATTTGGTTACATGATCACCAAAAAAAAAAAAACGATGAAGAATAAATATTTCACGACTAATCTGACCGCCCAGCTCCCCCGCACCGGCTTGTTTAAAATCTCTTAGCATATTTGGTGGTGGCTCTAGTTCCTTTTCCCAGGACATCGGCGAATCCTTTAGAGGGTGGCAAAAACAAAAACCAAACCCAATTCAAATGCTTTACGCTCCATATGCCACGTGCAACGCTCAAAAGTCGTTTTCAAATTTAAGAAGACAGCCAACGGAAAGAAGCCAAGCCAAATTCCTGGTATAAAATTCATTGAAAAATTTTATGCAACATAAATTTTGCGTGCAGGATTTGCCTGGCCATCGCCCAAAAAAAAAAAAAAAAAACAAAATCGAAGTGGGGTTGGAAAAGTGCGGGGGCGGAAAACTCAATCACAAGTGCAAGTGGACTGGCTGCGGGTGTGTGTGTATCATTTCAATTTTAAAACCAAACGAGCTTAGACCCAGCGACCCTGACCCCCGTCCTCCGCCCACCGAATCCACAGGACAGTTGAGAAAAAGAAAACACAAGAGCCAGTGGAAAACTTTAACACTGAATTTGGAACTACCCTTACTGCTAGAGTCAAATCTAAATATACGAATACGCTTTTGATGAAATATATTGCAAAAAAAAAACTAAAAATATAATCAATTCTCTAAATACCAAATATAAGTATAAATTTCAACCTTCTTTCGAATGACATCAACTTTTTGGTAAGGGTAGTCAAAAACCCGCCCTTGGAAATCGCTTAAGGAGCAAGTACTTCGACACACGGCAGGACGACAGAACGGGACACTTGGTCCGTTTTTGGTTTTTGGGTTTTATATATATATATTTTTTTTTGTGTTGGTTTTGGTCGTTTGTCGGTTTTTATGGCTTTTTGATTTGCCATTTCTGGTAGCAAATGATCAAAAATTGAATGAAATTGTTATTTTCAAGTGGAACATGTCCTTTTTTACAACCCAGGAGAAATGGGAGAACCTTTCAAGATTGAGGGCTTCGACATGCCCGTTTTGTTGCGGGTTGTTAGCCTTAATAAGAGGCATCATCTGTCGGTGGACTATTTGATTTCGCTGCACCCCCCCACTCCTTTGGTTATTCTTCGTTTTTTAAGCAGCATCAGAAAAGCTTGCGCTTAAATCTTCATTTCCATATCCATAGTCGTTTCATTTTGAAATTGAAAAATTTCCAGGCGATAAAATTTTACCATACCCATTGCTAAGACGCCGTCACATGTGAGTATTTTCAGGTGCCGTCTCCACAACGGCAATGACAATGAAATGCTCGTGGACCGAAAACAATTAAAATATTTGCTTAAATTACATTTACACATTTGTGTGTCCTTGCCTTTTGGGAATGGGTTAAATGGCGGTGTTTAGTGTCTTGCAGAATATATATATTTTTTTTTGTATTTGTCAAGGCACATGTACATACCTATATGCATGTATTGGTGCGTGTTCTGTCCTTGTTCTTAGAGTATAATATTAATTATGAATTTATGGTCGAATATTTATTACTCATAAAGCCCAGCAGGCGTCCAGAAAATCAGAAGCCACCCCCGAACCGGATGTGGTTTTTCTACTCAATAATAAGAGAGTGTCCACTGCTTAACCCACTGAGGCGACGCTAATGAACTTTTGTCATTGCCAGCGCACACATGGCCAACATGTGGGTTAATTCGCTACGATGGTGGAAGTGCTCTTGATATTGATGAAAATCAATTGGGAATGTGCGCCAAAAAGGGGGGTCTTTAATCGAACTTAATGATTAAACTAAATAAAAGATAATTTTGAATATGATTTTTGAAGCATCTGGAGCAACTCATCGTGTTCTTTATTTACAGTAAAATGTATTGTATATTTGTCGTTTTGGCCGGTCAAAAAGGTCAATCGGAGCAAACTTTTAATTGCTCCCGTTCGAGTGTTTGGCTTTTTATTATATTTTATTTTTTATGGCATTCCTGTCGCTTCGACTGTCATTCAGTCAGTCTGTCCGCTTCTCCGTTTGTCCGGTCTTGTTTGGCCATGTTTTATGTGTTTCGTTTCCATTGAAAACCCCAAAGAGCCGAAAAAACGAGCAGCCACAAAAATTATTTGTAAACGGCGGCTGTGACAATTTTTTTTTTTTCGTTCCTTCCATTCCGTGGAAGTTGCTGTTGCTTGCCCACTAAAAAAAACACCGAAACAAGCCGGTGAAAAAATTAATTGGAAATTTTTATGTCTCAAACATGTTGTAAGCGCAGAGTGGCAACGGCGGCAACACCAAGTTCGAGGTTAATTGTTTGATTTTCTAACAAAAAATATAAATAATTTTTAAGGCCAATCTCATGAGAAGTGCGCTACCTGAGACGACAAGAGCACAGGAAATGTTTGGATTGTTTTCCGTTGATTTTTCGGGCTATGTCCCGGGTTAGTTACAAAATTCGGCCACGTTTCCGGAGAGTGTATGCAAAAAAGGTTTGATCCGAGCTAAAATGGTAACTCCGCGATCAGGCTTGCTTCGAGGAATTTTGAAAAAAAGGAAATATTTCATATAGCCCTAATTAGGTGTTGAGTAAAAAGTAATTAATAACGTGGCTTTAAAATAATATCAGTTTGGTCTCACAATCAGGGCAGACGTGCCTAAATTTTTTAATAATATATTTAGGACACCAGATAACGTCAACATTTTTGCAACAATATTCGCACTAAGATTAATTATTGCATTTTTTTCCAAAATCACATCATTGACCATGAATCGGTTCGTAAATTGACTTCCTTGGGCTTAATTCTCTAATAATAATAACAATGACCCGGTTTCTTGCCATAGTAAAGTATTTCATTTAATTATCTAAAGGTATATATATTTTTTTCTGCGAACCTACTGTTTTTTTGTGGAGTTGTGATGTTTTGATACACATGTACCTATTGGGTTTGGATTAAGATGACCAAAAACTGAAGTTCTAACACCCATAACTTTTTTTAATGACTTCCGATTTCAAAGTGGAATACCTCTAAAAGTTTGTAATTGAATTATCTAAAAATTTGTATTTAAAATTTTGACTTTAATTTTTTGAAATTTTTTAGTGATTTTTTTCGTGCAAATGGGGAGTAGAATAAATAAAAAAAATTGATCAAAAATTTTTTTTTCTGATATTGACACCAGATGAAAGTGCTCATTGAGCAGAGCTGCGGAAGGTATAACACACAATGATTCGACTGTTTTTGGCCGAGTTATGATCTGCTGATGTTGGGTTTTAGTGACAAATTGGCAATGGTTTGGGAGGACCCTAAACTGGACTAATATCACTGAAAACTTTAATTGATAGAGATGATGCTGTCTGGCACGGATATTATATTTAACTTTTTGAAATCAAAAGTCGTTTACTCTATTGATCTAGCTCAAAGCTCGTTTCCCGCCCTCGAATTTCGCAGCCCTGGCTTTCAATTGATTGTACTATCGGTTGTTGCCAATCGCAAGCTGCTTCCCCATATAGTCCAGCTAACTCTATTTTGTCCCCACCAGCAGTAAGCTTTTATCAGTCGATGATTGAATTCGACCAGAACAACAAGTGTCCTATTTAAAGCCGCGGGTGGTTAGCCAGGTGTAAGTGTTTACAGCAAGTGCTCCAAAAACGATCCACGGTGGGTGCCTGATAGACGCGTCGCCGAAATCCGATACGATCAGGGTCTCCCCGTGTAAAATTCCAATGAAGTTTGTCGCCGAGGCAATCGGTACCAAGTGTTCAATTGGGTCGCAGTTCCAAGATTCGTAGTTGGAGTGTTAGAATTGCCATTTATTCGATGGCGCCACAAGTTGGAATCTACAACTCCTGGTTCTGGTTTCTGGTCCTGCAACAAGATCTCTTCCCTTACCTCCCCAAGTTACCTAACTTGTCCATTGTCAGTTTCGCAGACGCCACGTGCTTTGTTTTTCAGTGGGGAAGAGGGTAAGGATAATGGGTTGGTGAAGGCGTCTACGATTTCCTGTCCCTAGCAAATTGTTTTTCTCTCAAAAAAAAAGAAGGCGACGAACACTCGATAGTTGAACAGACTGATCAAACAGACCTATCTACTTTGCATAATGCCGAAGAAACTACGCATGGTTTTAAAGGGTACATTGAGTTGCGGAGAAATAAGTTTTATAAAATTGATGTATAATTGTATAATCGCTTTCAACTTAGGCAAATTTATAATTTCATTTTTGATTGTAATAAAACGAGCCAATGCTTTAATGCTGATTTTCATTTCAGGTAAGGAATCTTGGCTTTTAATATACATATTGCATTGACACAACAACCAACCGAGAAGCCCCCATATGCTTGCTGATCTAGTGCAGAACCTATGCGAAATTGTAGTTGAACGGTAAGGCCTGAAAACCTAGTGCGTAGCGCAGTAATTCCGCAGCCTCATCTTCTTTTGTGAATGAGTCTGGTTAAATTTTGGCTCTGGTCAGCCAGTTTGCAAGCTAGTTGGTCCTCCAGCAAGTTGTTTGTTTCGGAATTGTTTATTTAACTTGCTGCTCTTCCGGCTGCTACTGGCTTGGCTTGGCGTGCCTTGGCTTTATGGTTATGGATACGGTAGCCCAGAGCTCCAGAGACTGACTTTGGTTCGGGCAACGGCGCTCGCAGGGGGCAACAGTAGCAATGAATTTGCATGTAGTACATGAAAACCGTGATCTCCAATTTGTTGTTGCCAAGGAGCGAGAATAGAGGATTGGTGGATCGAGGATCAGCGGAGCGAGGATTGGAGATCGGGATCGGTCTTTTGGGTCTGGCATAGCGTTGCTTCGAATTGGTTACAGGGCCGTAAAAAGTTTTGTAACATTATTTTAAGGTGCCGGCTTTGCGACTGCATTTGCTACCTTGCCTCTTTGATTCGCTGCTTTTCTGTTTGCCAGATTGCTGGCCTACAGCACTGAGAAAAAATGTGTTTAAAAACATATTAATATTATAGTTTTGGAAAACTGATAGTAAGATGTGGCCATGTGGTATGGTTTTTTATGTTTTAATTATTAAGTGCCTAGATACATTTGCACTGAACGTTAATTTTGTGACTTTTTCCTCAAGGTGTATTTCTGTTGGTTTGCTGCAAGTTGTCAAGCTTGCCATGGCAAATTTGCGATCAAGCGACAACAACAGTGACAACAAGAGCCGGTGACGGGACGCCCAATGTCCCGCTGTCTTCCCTCCAGCCGTCTTTACCCCTTAACCCACTGAGTCCCCAGAATCTTAACCATTTCCATATGCAACACACAGTGTGATCTGTGAGCCAGGCTTCTAGGGTTTCAGCGCTGTACATCACGTCGCCTTGTTTGCCATCGCAGCTCGAAGTGAACAAAAACGTCTCTCTGGGGTCCCCAAAAGCTAAACCTAACCCGCCGCCCCCTGTATCAGTAAGCTCTCGTACCAAAGTCGGTCCTGAACTTTATTGACCATATTGATTGCTGCTGTATTGATCGCTTGTTCCTGATAACAAACAAATGGCCAGGGGGCACAGTGGGATCCAAAGTTGCAGATGCGAGATGCAAAGGTTTGACACACCATGCGAGACACTTTATTTTTGCTCTCACTGCTTGCTTTATGATGATGAGCCTCCAGCTTACGAATCAGTTTATGCATCACTAATGAATGAAACTAGGGATTTAGCATAACATGTCGTTCTCGAGAGTACTAAATCATACATATATGAAAAGTGATTAAATTCTTTTTAATACACATACATTAACCATTCCTACATGTTCATAAAGATTTTAATTGAAACTGTAACCCAGTATACAATATATATTCCCGCATAAACGTAGACCGTGTCTAGTGTTGGCTACCGACCTGGTGCAAATGCCAGCGGGTGGTTCCTTTGAGATCCTCTGGGACTGGGAATTCAGGGTCTGAAGAAGTTGGAAGCTGGGAGCTTGGCACTGAGCAAGATTCACTCTGGCACGTTGCATATTCATAATTTCCAGTTGGGGATTTATCAATTGCACATCTCAGTCATGAAAACGCATAAACATTTCAAAATGCCTGGCGCGGGTCAATAATTTGACATGAACGAAACAATATGCAGACACGTTCGGTAGGTTCGTTGGTAGGGGGCTGGAGAGAGGAGAGTTAAGGTCGCCTGGCAGATGGCAGACAATGAAATGTGGCCAAGAAACGCTTTCAGCCAAGTCAGCTTGCCGAGTATACGCTGTACATATATGTATATATATATTTATTTATATTTATGTTTGGCCCATTGATGATGTGTGAATAATTGAAAGCGGCAGCAGGTTGAATTTTCTTGTGATGGGGAAGGGTATTTAAAGGGTTAAGGGGGGAAGCTCAGCGAAGAGGAAGCACGAGCTTTTCCTCGGCTTGAGCTGCTGGCTTAACTTTCAAGCCTAGTGGCTGAGTTGTCTGCCAACAACAGGCTAGCAAACACTCCATAAAAAACCTTGAAGAGCCTGCTAGATCATCATAAAAGTGAGAAAGGGGGAGAAGAAAGCCAAACTGCTCCCTGAGTTTAATATCACTAAAATTAACTCATTATCAATTTTAAAAGCCTTATATCTTTCAATGTTTAAATAACTTGTGGAAAATCTAGGGACTTGACTTTTATCCCCAATATTTAACTTGACAATGATTAAATATTTATAGGCGAATAAATATCTCATAGATCACGAAAGCTGATAAATTTGTTCTCTGTGCAGAAATTGAATTCCTGGGTTGTGTTAAAGACCTGAGAAAAGGGAATGGAAGATTTTGAGGGAGCGGAAAGCCTGTGTGGGGAAGCCTGCGAGACGCCCACACACAAGTTGGCAGTTTTTCTGATTTTTGGAGTGCACACACACACACGTGCATGTAATACCATACGCCCACCTTGTCACAATTCGCGTAGAGCCGTTGCCATAAAATCTGAAAATCTCCAAATGCAATTCAGTTCATCTTCAGGGCTTTCTTTGCCATCTTTCTCTCGCTCTCTTGCTCTCTCTCGCTCTCTCTCTCCGCTGGCAATCTCGTAATTAATTTATTGCCCCGATGGCGCGACTTTGCGATGTGTCAAAACTATTTTTAATTGGTGTTGCAAGTCAGTCAGAGTGGAGTCCCTGTTTTTCGTTTCTTTTCCCTTTTCCGATCCCGAATCCAAATTCCGAACTTATTCCTGCGATTCCCGGAAGATCGTAAACCAGGCAAGATCAAAGCGGTACTGACTGCCTGAAAAGAATTCACTTTCTATTTTCTGCTATTTAATTGATATTTTGCGGCGTTGTGTCTGTCGCATTTTCTCACTAACCCTACCACTCCACTGCTGCCCACGAGCAGCCACGTGACTAATGTCCTGCTCAATAGACACTAAAGATGCATTACCCACTACTCAAGAAATTGCACTGCGAAAAATTAGCTCCTGATAATAATTCTCATAATCTGAACTAGTTGTCATAAATGCAAGGTGTTACTGTTGCTATCATAAAACTGAATTCTCTCATACATCTTTAAATCTTTAGTTATTCAACTTTTTTCGTATGTGCAGAAAATGTAAAAAGAATTTTTTTCGCGGTGCATCAAACCAATCCGATCCAAATGCGAAACGAGACGAGAGACGCGTCGCAAGATCTGCGTTCACAATTGCATTTTAATGCAAATTTGGTGTCAACGCAATATCGACCATGACAGACGCAGTCGCAGTCTCTGGGTCTTCCAGTCTTTCTTCAGTCTACCGATCCTCCAGTCTTGTGCATATATGCCCCGTCTCTTTCTCGACGCTCACGCACTTTTGCGACTCTCTCTTTCTATTCCCCATAAGGCCATCTCTCTCTCCATTGGTGGTGGTGGTGTGTAAGTGGCGGCTGCTGGGTGTTAAAGTGACTGATTAAGTTTGCGTTTGCCAGTTTTTTCTTCGGTTTTTTGTATTGTTTTTTTTTTTTTTTGTATTCTTTTGGTGGGGCTGCTTTTTGACGCTAAACGAATTATACGCTTACGTAGGTGGCAGACACTCTGGCAAAAATCGGAGAAAGAAACAGAGAGGAGGAGCGGGACCCAAATGAATTGAGACGCGCCAGAAAAGTTATAAATATTGTCCCTAGAGGGGCGTCATCGCCGCCTTGTTGTTGGCTCTTTTGCGATTTTGGCCCGATGTTTTTGCGAATTCAAAATCGTACGGTGATCCTTGTGTGGGCGTTGCGAGTAAAAATATGTTTCCACAAGGTGAAGTGAAACCGAGGAGGGGTCTAAAGTTCACCAGAGGAGAAGGATAATTGTCTCGAGTAGATTATGATTTACTTTCATAACTGACTTTCTTATAGGGATAGAAAATTTCAACAAATTAGATTCGATACGTGATCATGTATCTGTATAAAAAATATATTTTTGTACAGGGTTTTATAGTCTAAACTATTGGATTTTAATATCCCATGGTAGGCTGAATTGCTCATTTTAAATATACTGGACATCTACAATATATCAGATAGCACTTATATTCCCATCTCTGTACGAAGAGGCGTTACCTTCTGCTTTCATCTTTACCAATGTCCCCCTGACATTTTCCCATTTCCCATCCCATATTTACTATGACATCTAATAAAGTCGTAAAATATCGCACGCACTCGTAAAAGTTCTTCGGATTTATGATCGCCAGTTTCAAAACTCTTTTTATGGCGCCGCGGCTACTGTCTGCTGCGGATCAGTTGTAACCATCATATCGGTCCTACTTTCGGATATAACCCGCTCTCGATACATCGATGTACACTTGCGTAATTGAAACCTTTCCCTGCCTTTCGAATTGGTTTATGGCGATCGTAAAGCGATGGGCTGGCTACCTGTTGCCCTTGTTGCCCATTGAGGGAAATGGTCGCCCATTGATGTTTATCGGACTATCGGTGAAAGTTTTATGACTTGTTACGCTCGTAACTGTCCTAGGTACATAAATACACCAATCGGTCCTCCCAAGCGGTAGCGATCGGTCTTTTATTGCCCCGAGATGTTATCTAATGATACAGAGGGTTTTCGCCACACTCATCTGTCCAGGCACAGCAAAGTTATAAAGGTTGTCTTTTAAACTAAGACATCGATATTTCTATGTCTGATTCAATCGATGGCCAATCTTTGGAATTAATACAACCGGTCTTTAAGTCAACTGAATTGACGTAATTTTGTATGCCTATAATCAATTATTTAAAAGAAAAATTTCTTACCAAACTTTTGCCAATTTCTTATAAGCCTTTTCAATTTATTAGCATTTTCAATTGCCATTGTCCCCATTGTTATTGAACATCCTCAATCGCTTCAAAGGAAATTTCGTTGGCCAAAACGATTTTCAATATCTTGGGCCTGCCATTTCCTATAGCTCAATTTTTTATTGCTTCCTGTCGTGCTTTTCCAACTTCCTGGGATAACCTGCCGCATTCCCCTTACTCTTCGTGTTACTTTTTTTTTGTGTGTTTGCTGCCTCGGTTCTCATTTCAAAAGGCAACTTAATCGAGCAAAATAAACCGTTTTCATATGCTCGAATTGAGGCAAACACGTCGCATTACAAGGGGGAGTATTGTCATTTGGTTTGGTTCTTCGGTTCTCCGATTCTTTGGGGAATTTTCAAACGGGCCAAGGGGTTGCCTCTCATTTTTTCTTTTTTTTTTTTTTTGCACGGATTTTCTTGTTCACTTCACGCGCCGTTCGAAATGCGCGAAATCTCTCAGGTTTTGAAAGGAAGGGGGGAGCTGCGGTGATAGGGAGTGGCTGCCTTTGTCAAAGGATTATCACTTCCTTTTGGGGGATATTGTAAAGGAGCGAAGAGAGAGTAAAGAGTGAGTTCCTTTCTGGGGGCAGAGTTCTGCTAATGAGGTGTGCCCGTAACTGACTCCCTTTATATACACAGCAAAAATAAAATACTTTTACTGTATTAAGTTGAAATAAATTTCAAAAATTCATCCCAACTCTTAAAACGAAGAAAGCTGGGTATATTTCAAAAATAACTACACGTAGTACTTCTCACAGTGTAGTTTTCTATTCCCCAGCCCCCCCTTCCAGTTTTTTTTTCTCAGTACATGTGCCAGAGATGTTGGATTGACAGTGTGCAATATGCGTTGATTTTTTATGGCCTTCAATTTGCCGTGGATGTGGGGCCAAATGCCGAACTCTCCGAGTCGAAGTATAAGTCGATGCCGATGCTACGGAGTCGCGCTGTGCCGATCTCGAAATGCAGATAATAATTATTTCAATATGTGTGACTGACTTGCTTGAATGACTGACTGCCAGACGGCCAAACTGACGGAGGGATGGATGGGTGGACGGACGGACGGACGGACGGACGGTCGCTCGGATGGAGATCGCAGGGCAATGCCAATGCCAAAACGTCGTCCCAGATCGTCATCGTCATGATCTTCATTATCATTATGCGAGTGGATCAAAACCGCGACGCCGCCAACAACATTTAAGACGTTTTGCTTGCTTCTTTTTTAGAAACTTTCATGGGGTATATACAATTATATCGGGGGCTTGACTTATATTGGAGAAAGTTAAATTATTTAAAATATTGCACTTATAAATATGTATTAATTATTTGAATTTAATAACTTAATGCTAAAGAGAGTTCCCCATTTGACTTGCTAAGTATGTAATATTTTAATTTTCATAGTCCTTAAAGGGTATTTGCAATTTCTATTTGCACCATGCAAATTTTAGTTTGTTTTTCTTTATTTTATTTTTTTATTACTCTTCTGTTTGTGCTTGTGTTTTTGTTTTTGCATGTGCTCCGTTTAGTCTTGTTCTTTTTGTTGTTGTTTTGGTTTTGGCTCTTGTTTTTGTTGTTGGTTTTCACTTAATCACTTGTTGAGAGCGAGACGGCAAGTGTTGGGATTTTAAGTTGAAAATTGAATTTCTAAGAATTACAAAACAGCAACAGAGCAACAAAGTGCCGTTGGCAACTCGCGTCCCCCCAAACCAAACCGAATCAACCCCAATCCGAATCGGAATCCCCCGTCGAATGTGTTTCATACGGATACGATACCATCGCACCACCATCTTATACCGATCTGGCTTGGCTTAAGTCCCATATATGCCGTATCCCATATCCCATCTACCATATCCCTTATCCCCCGCAAACTTTGTCCATATCCCGTATCATCGCGACGGGCTTCGTTTCATTGCATTGCATTAATTTTGCCAATTAAAAAGTAAATAGAGCCTGCATCCTTTTGCTGGATATCTACCCAATTTACCCCATCTCTTTCTGAATTGCGAAGGGTATCTTGTGGTGGAAAGAGAGGAAGAATCGTTTTCGGTTGTGGGCGCGCAAAAGTTTTCAATACAATTTAATCCAATCTGCACTGTACATTTGGATAGATGGATGTTACATACATACATATATTTTCCGACTGATGAATGCCACAGGCATTGCCACGCCCCCTACTCATGGAATCATTTTTCGCATGCCCCAAGTGCCTGGCTCAATACAATCAGTTTTTTTTTTTTTGGAGAAGCCGCACAGTGGTCGGAGATTTGTCCATGGCAACCGCGGTATTTCGCCCACTGTACCCGCACAAATGAATTCGCTAAAGGCAATAAATGCCCTTCATTCTGTGCAGTTTTAATAAATGCACAAAATTTATATGATTTATTTAAAAGGAAACAGATTTCATATAATATTTGAGTTTGTATTTTTCACTGCTGTTGCTCTTGCCATTTTCTTGTAATCAGTTTTCCTACATATTTTGGTGACAATTTTGGTTTGGTATCTACATATGTACATAAATATGTATATAACCAGTACATTATTATTTTTTTTTTTTGTGGAACTATTCTTATTTTGGGGGCGGTGGATCCTCATAGTCTTCTTGTTGTGGCTCAAGAGTGGGGCAGGCAATCTTCTGGGGCATCCAGTCGCAACCGTTTTGTGGCGCAATTGTCTCAACCGTCGACGCGTCGCTTGCGTATCGCATATCGCACCTGATGGGCTGGTCCAAAACAGCCGGCTAAAACCGCTCCACCCTTTTGGCCCCGCCACTTCCACCACCATCTTTTTCTTGTCCGGATTGCTATGCTCCGAACCAAAGCCAAAGACCCAGGCCCAAGTGGCAGCAGCCAACCATTCGTATAATTGTCGATGCGTTAAGGTAATTGTACACCCAGCCAACTGGCTGCCAACTGAGGCAGCAGTTTAGACAAGGCCGATCCAGCCAACACTGCGAAAAAAAAAATTAAATAAAATGCGGGATACTACATTTTTGCACTTTGCCATAGAATATTGTCATTAAAAATACCGTAGTATTAACGAAAAAATTGAACTGCTTATTTTAGCTTATTTTTAAAGGTGAACCTTATTTATCTATTTAGCAGTGCACATGTGTATCTGTACCTCAGAGCATACTGTTTCCTCGGGTGAAGAGAGGGGGGGGGGGGTGGCGGTCGTTGAGTGTTGGGGGCGGATGGTGGAGGGGGTGTCACTGGGATAGATATGTTGCTCTGGCTTCTGTTCAATGCCTTCGCCGCAGTAGTTGCCATCGTCGATTCACTCAGTCGTTTCTAAGTTTGCGTTTGTCGTCGTTTGCCATATTGATGGCACGCTCCGCCGCCTAGCTTTTCATCTGCCCCTCCCTCTTTTCCGACCACCGCCCACCGAACCGGCCGCCCACAAACATCCTCCCAGTTTAGACGCCCCTGGAGAGCATTTAAAATTTTAGTTTTCTGCTGACAACCAGCATTTTGGCCATAGACAGACATCGGTCTTAGTTTGGTTTTCGGTGTATGGTTTTGGTCTGATTTGCTAGATTTGATTTCAGGAAATCTCAACCGTCTATCTGTATCCGTCTCTCTCTATCTTCATACACCTGCCTGAATGCCTTCGGTTTTGGATAACGATTTGTATACCGATTCCCATTTGGATACGCATTTGTCAAGCCCTTTTGTTTGGCTTATTGTCTCCGTTTGCCTTTTGTTGCAATTGAAAAATTATAGAAATTAAATGCCGGCAAAGAAGAAGACTGAACGGAATTGACCAAGGTCCAGTTGGTTTGGCAATGCAAAATGGGATTAGATTCACTGCGGTTTCTACTGTAAAGAGGAGCATCAATGAAAGTGGCAATTCGATAGCTTACTTAATGTTCTGCTCATTGCGCTTTTGGACTAAGTTCGTTGTGGTTAACCCTACAATTTATCAGGTGTTTAAACAAAGGGCGAGTTTTCTAGACTTAACACCACATAATTTATTTATTTATTAATAAAATTATACAAATGACCCCTATTATCCTTTATAATTAGAAATCTCTGACTCCTTTTGATCGTTGATCACACTTTTATTGGCGCTTATTTTTTTTTTTGGGAAGGAGGAGGACTGTTTCCGAATTCCTTGACTTTGGTCCCGGAGTCAACTGCATCGGCACGCATATATCACAATATATCCGAGGGTTTGTTCACTGGCAGTTTCGTATAATTATACCCGTTGAACGTAAAGTAAAAGGGTATACTAGATTGGTTGAAAAACATGTAAGAGGTGGAAGTAAGCCTTTCCGACCATATTAAATAATTATATTCTTGATCAGGTTCGATACTTAGCATGCCTCTCCCGTCCACACTTTTAAAAAAATTTTCTCTGACTAACGGGTACTCGATAGTCGAGCAACAATAGCATTCCATCCTGTTTTTATATGCAGTCATCAACAGCTCATATATATTTTTATTGCCAGCGCGAACAGCGATATGCATCTGAGGCATCAGAAACAAGAAAAAGATCAGGCGGCAGATGAAGATGCGGCTGAATCCGAATCCGAATACGAATCCGAATCCAAAGATCATTATGACGACGATGGGGATGGACGGGGTTGGAATGGGATGATGACTATTTCTGCGTACAGATTTCCAATAAAAATTCTGTCGACTTGAGTTCGGTTTTCGGCCGACTCTCCGTATTTCATCTGGTGTGTGAGCGAGATTTACACGCTGATACAAGAATATATACACAAAAGTAACAATAAAGGCTGGAAGCAGCGGCGATACGTTAGTCACTCCGATTCCGATTCGCTGTCTTTCTCTCTCTCTCTCTCTCTCTCTCTTTCTCTGACCCTCTGGGCGTTAAGATTTATTTCTTTATTTTGGCAGCCAGTGGCCAGAGTTGTCTCTCTGTTTTATTACCAGGAAATTTGTATTTAATACGTTTTTTCCGCGTTTTTGTAGCGGGTTTCGGGTGCACGAGATTGTCGCCTTTAAGCTTAACCCACTAACCGAAAGGTTCTCCAACTAACTGTCGGCTATCTTAGCCCTTCGATCTACACGCATTAAATGGATACAATGGGCTATGATCTAGTTTTGCCCCAAATGGTGTGGTCGGTAGCCAATTTTCAATGGAAGCCACACACAATCGATCTCTACGGAGAAGAGCTTCCAGCTAATATGCAAGACCTATAACTTCTCTATGATCTTATCGACTTGTTGGCCCGCACTAATCGATTTCGGGGTATTCGGTAGGCCCTATTTTTGAGGAAAACGCTTGTGGAACATAAGGTACATATAATGTACAGTAAGGTACAATGTAAGTTTCCAAATTATGGTACAGATTTTTTGTTTTGAGAAAACTGTCAGTTTGATGTTGCAGACTTCACTCCATTTTAAAATTTCCGACAGTACAATTACAACCTCAGATATTAATATACTATCAACAGTAAAAAACACATACGAAAATACGAAAAATGGGTCGCAGTAAGGTGTTAAGAAAGAAGCAATCTAGCAAGAAGCGACGACATACAATTGATCAAGAAAATACAGACGATTATTATATGACACCCGAAGAAGTACGGCAATCGGTTGAGCGGTGGTCATTCCTTTGGCACTGTAGTGATTCTGATTCTGATTCTAATTCCGAATCGGAGAGCAGTTCAACGTCATCATTGTTGCAACATGATCCATCTCTGTATGGAGACTGGCGTGTGCGGGGTGAAGAATTCAAATTAGAGACTACCGGCAAGGAAATGCTGATGAATTTAAGCAAATTTCCCTTTCCGGAGATAATCAAACCACCCGTTTTGCTGGATACTAAGTTGCCCAAAACCCTGCGGGTTAATCACTGGCCCTATATTACACACAAAATTTTCGACTACGTAATGCCGGACATATATTTTCGGTCCATGGAGTTCATGAAGAAACCCGTATGTGAGGGAGCCGTGGGTTATGATCCTTTGTACTATGGCTCATCAATTTTGATCAAACCTCTGTGCAAGTACAGTAAGCCACGCAATTTTTCACCCACATGGACCAATACTAGCTTGGTGTCCTGGATAGATGGGCGTCGTTTTGCCAAGATGGTGAAACGTAATGACTCGCAGATGGGTAATGAGAAGCTACTTCGGTGGACTAAGGTTCGCCCGTTTTGGAGCAATAAACTCCTGGCTGGACTTAGAAAGGACCCGGACGCTAAACTAATTGTAAGGTGGAAGCGTCCCAGGACAAGATTTTCTTTTAATCCGGAATCCGATGCGATGGACAAACAATGGGATATGCCCGAGGAGGACCCGTTGCCATCGGATGAGTTTTACGTAGAATATGTAATGAATGATGATCCCGAAACACAACGATCATGGAACTCCTCGTTGTCTGACGATTCTATGCCGGGAATAACTAAATCCCAGTCTGATCTCAATCTCGAATATTTAAAGATAAGGCCGATATTAAGACGTTGTCATAGTTCGAGCAGTCTTTTTTAGTTATTTTAATTGAAACCTTATTGTCTTTACAAGAATTGTTTAAGCACGCCGCAAAGGGTCCATTACCAAAATTTAAAGTTCATTCAAAAAAACGCCACTCTCAAGACCCCCTATTCCGATTTCACGCAATTAAAAAGACCAGCAGTTAAACGAGGAAAAAGAGCGGCAATTGTAACAGGCGGCAAGCTCATCGATCAGTTGAAATTAATAAAATACTCAATAAATGCGCTCACAAAAACGTGTGCAAACAATCGATCAATCAGCGATTTGACAGGCCCGCAAATCGCTGGGTGAGTTGGTTTCGGAATCACCGACTCGGTTTTGGCTTGGATCTGGGGACTTGGAACAGCGATTGGGATTGCGTCTGGAGGCCGAGTTGGCTGACAGCCAGTCTGCTACCAATCTGCGAGTCGAGACTTCAAAACAATTACACAGCAACATTTCCAAGAGCCAAGAGTATTTGTGTATCTTTAAGGTACAGGCGCATATGTATTGTATATCTTAGGGGATGAGCTTCTCAGTTTCCGAATCTGAATCATGAAACCATAATCGGAATCGGGCAACTGCCACCGTACAACTGCGACGACTGTTGGCCTGTTGATTCGAGCGATTAATCGATAACAAATAAAAACATTTCGACAACTACTTCCAAAGAACGCTCTCCCCAGCAGCAACAAAACAGCAGTGCCAACTTCGGAACAAAACAACGAAAACCACAATTCCCTTTTGCTGCAGTGGGGAAAATTACTGGTATATATTATGCTAATGTGGCCTGCATGAAGATAACAAGTGAAATATCAAATTCGAAGTGACCTTCATTTTACATTTAATTTTAGTTGTATTTTATCTTCTTATGTTAAGTAATATATAGTTAATAACATATGTATACATTGAAAGATTTCTGGCAGTGCACCCCGCCACTAAACCAACTCCATCGGAGGCTGTCAACAACTCGACATTGTGTGTATGAGTGGCGTGGTACGCATAAATGCCATGGAAATTTTCTTTTTAATCAATTATGAGTATTAAGCCAAGGGGCCAACCGTCCATATGGGGATCGCTGGGAATGGGGATTTCGGGAGTATTCCGGGGTATTTCATGAAGGGATTGGGGTGATACGAACGCTGCACTGTGTATCTTGTATCTTGTATCTCCGATCATTGATCGTTGGGGTGAGAGAGCTCAAATGTGAGGCGCGCGCGGCGGCAGCAAGATAAAAATCGCAAACATTCTTTATTGAATGCTGTAGATGCCAACGCCAGACATCTCGCTGTATATATTCGTATGTGTTTACCATACAAGTGTAATCCCTAAGACCAAGTGGAGTGGAGTGGCACTTCGAGTACTTCTCCAAGTGAAGTGGTAGCCTATGGTAGGCAAACTGCCAGTCCTATTCCTCGAATTGGATTGGGGATAGATTTGCAGGATCTCTTGGGGAAGATTTTCAAGTTATGCAACGAAACTTGAACCTACCAGATTATTAGAGTCCTTTAATATGTATGTGTAAAATTCTTGGAAATTGATGGAATGTGTTTTTTAAATTCTCAAAAAAGTCATTAGACCTTGAATTGACAAACTATAGTACTTAATGTCTTAATGATACGGTATCTACAACTTGAGGATATACTTTAGGCACTCCTAAACATATTTTCTGGGATTTGTTGAATATTGATAGAAGTAAAAATTGCATTTCTGCTGGTCCCACATACCCGGCATCTTAAGAAGAAGTGCACAACGTCAAACAAATCATAATCGGTGGCTCGTAGACAGTAGCTACATACGCTTCAAACGGTCGACAGTTTGTCTGTCAAATTGACATTACACGCAGCGACGCGACTGCGACGCCGGCAGAGGGTAAGTCAAGTGCCGGCAGAGGCAGAATCACCAACAAGTTGCATTTACATATCACAGGCTCTGCGTCCATACACTGACCAAAATAATAAAGCCAAATATATACTTTTTATCGATTTTTCAAACATCTAGGGATATTTGTAGATTAATTGCTAATTTCTTAAAGAAAAAGTTCATAGCTTAGATTAAATATTTACAATAGTCCTGATATTTTCTGCCAGTGCACCAAAACCTCTGGTTGGACTTGGACTTGGATTGGGCCTTGGTCTTGGACTCGGACTTGGAATCGGTCCCAGTCTGAGTTTTATTCCGGGCGTAGGCCGTTTGACTGACTGACGGACTTGGCTGTTGGCTTCTGTTTGCGGCGCTGACTCAGCTGAATCTGGACCTGAATCCCAGTTCGAGATCGAGTCCGAGCCTGAATCTGAACCTGAACCTCAAACCGAAACTGAAGATGATGAAGCCAAGGCGAAGGCCTCCACCTGAAGCCGATGATTTTCCGCTTGGTTTGGCTTCGCCTGGCAACCTGTTGGCAACTCATTAAATAATGCCGATGACTGGACAAATTCGTATTATGGTTGTTTTATTTATTTATTTTTATTTATTTTTTTTTTTGTGGTGATTAAACAAGCCCAGCATAATCCTTGCTGTGCAGTGGAATTGCATTTGACTGGGGGACCGGAACGTTGGCGTTATAATTCTACCAGCCCACCTCCATTTGGGGTTTCTCCTTTATTTCCCCATCGCCTCGATCTCCTCCAGCTGACAGTTCTCCTCGTGGCGAGGTTGCTTCTGGTTCCTTCTGTTCCTGTGTATTTGTGTGCCAAAGTGACACTTGTACAGATTTTCTTAATGCGCCAAAGTGCCACTTGTCGTCTGTTGACGCTCCTCGTCCTCCGTTTTCCTTCCTTCCAGAAGTTCCACAATCTGCACAGAAAATCCCAGAATGCCAGAGATCGAAGCCGTTTTGTACGTGTCTTGGCAGTAAAATTTTGTGAAATCAGCGCTAAAGCGAAGACAAGTTACCAGGGTAGCCTCAAAACTTGTCCGTCACCCAGGCAAAATTCTAATTGCTGGCCAACGCACAATTTGTCACATGCCAAATTAATAAACGACATGACCAAAATGCACCTTTGCCTTCGAACTGAAAACAGTAGCAGCTGATTTTGGCTTCAAGTTGGCAGAATCGGTCCTTTGATTGAGTGGATGAGTTGTCGGTAAAAGTGTGTGGGTTTCAATGGAGCGCGAATGAGTGAAGTCAGAAGTAGTTTTTCTTGGCAAAGCAACTTTAACACTTCAGATGTGTGAGGTCTTACGGTAGCTGTAGTCCATATATATTCCCATTAAAATAGCCAAATTATGCAATAAGTGTTCTAAATCTGTGATTTTAAAATATGTTCCATCCAAGAAATAAAAGCGACAAAATGTATATATAAAGAATATATATTGAACTTTTTTGAGCTCTCCATTAAAGGGGTAACCATTTATTTATTTATCCTCGTCAGTCGCCATTGTCAGTAATTACCTTCCTCCAATCACCGAACATTTAATAAATCTCAAAGGGGCGTTCTTAAGTTCCAGCAATGCAGCGACTTACTCTTAATTGCAACTAGTTGTTGTGATTATTATAGCTCGTAAATGAAGACTAAAACTGGGTATGATCAAATTTGTAGTTTATGTGTTGAGTTCAAAATGTAGTTCATATAATTATTTTTTAGCTGCATAGCCTAGAGTCTTTAACATTTTACCAACGAAATGCTTTAAACCTTATTAAAACAATCGTTTTAATAAAAACTATGGTATCTTCTAGTCGGCTTTCTTAGTATCTCAAGGATAGCCACTTGTTGCTGCTGGCTGCTTGATTTTGTTGTAATACTGGGCAGTGCCCCGGGGCAATGTTTTTTTCTTTTCTTGGTTTTTGCCTCTTGTTTTTCCCTCTCTGGTTGAGGCTGCCACTTAATTTATTTGTCACCGAACCGAAGCGCAAATGAAGTTCGAAAAAACCAACCGACATGCAAAGGCATCCGAGAAAAGTCAACAAACAGCGACCACGGAATCGTTTGAAATAATACGAGAGGGGAGGAAAAACGCAGGCAACAGCAAAAAAGCTGAAGAAATAATTACAAATTAAAATGAAACACGGAATGGTACAGACATTCAGACGGACACACACATGAGGAAGAGCCGGGCTTTGAGATGATATAGGGGGACTTTGAGGGGCCAGAGTTTTACCAACTTTATAAATAGCTGCGTTGACGACGCCGCTGGCCACGCATGCGCAAAGATTTGTCATAATTGATAAACGACAACAGCAACATTCGAGACTCCTCCATTCAAAAAAGAAAAACAACAAACAACAAAAAAAAAATAGTCTTTACAGAAAAATGACAAGACAGCCATCGAAGTGGCCACTTTTTTTTTTAGGGGTGGACCATGGCGATCTCAGGCTCCGTGCTCATAGTTCCCTTCTTAGTGACAGTGACTGTAATCACGCCCCGATGAACATACAAATCGAAGCTACTGCATATTAACCCATTAAGTTGAGAGAGAGGAAATGGCCAAATAATTTATATATAATATCTCGGTTTTAATAAATAATCTAATTGAATAAACGTATTGCGATGGTAAATAACGAGAAATTTGCGTAAGAGAATAAATTGCTGTGTAAATCGCAAATCCCCAATCGATCTTCGCACAGATGCTCCTCCAGATATCTAGATACTTTCAACAGCTGCCAGACATAAAATCCGAATCGCAGACACAGGTGACGATGACAATGACAATGACAACTTCAGCACCCGATTCAGCTGGAATCACAGCTTTAACTGCAACTTCAACTTCAGGTTGAACGATGACGCCAAATTGGCAACGCGTTTCTGTGTCTCTGTCTTTTTTTCGCCGTTTTTGTCGACCGAACGTGAGAACCAATTGCTATGTATGGTCATTACAAGCCGACCAGTCCATCTGAAGGTCCGTTGGTCAGAGCGAGAGATATAACCCATAAATATTTTAATGATGATTACATTTTAAAAACAACGAGCGCTGCAATGGCATCACGAAATCGAATGAGTGAAATCACAGGGCTGGGTGATGGGCATTTCGATTGGAATCGGGATCGGGGAATCGGAGATCGAGGATCCCAGTATGCCCATATCCCGGTATCCCAGTATCCCAGTATCCCAGCATCCCACTGATGATGAGCTACTACCCCGGCACTGACGACATTTTTCGAATTACATTGACAGGCGGGGACGGGACTAAAAGCGATAATTATTGCCAACTTGCGGCGCTGTAAGTGTTGGCGATCGTGTTTCGCGGCAGCGTTTGTTGCAGCTGTTTGCTGCACCGATTCCCATCCCATCCCATTCCAATCCCAATCCCCCGGTATACCCTGGTTAGCCCCGATATCTCCAACATAACCCTCTGCCTGATCGACGGCGTCTTGCCAATGTAATTTCAATAATTTTATCTGCCGCCGATCGCGTCTGCCGTGATTCGATTGGCGAGCGGTGACAGATCAAAGCCCCTGGCCTCTACACTTAGAGAAAATTCATTTAAAAAAACAGCCCAACTACACTGCTGTTTATCTCGCAAGAATCAACTAATCTAACTAATTTTGTTGATGACAATTAAATGTTATCAGTCCTCCTTTTTCATACTTCATTCACAAATCTGTATAAAATTGATTCAAATATATTCACAGATGAAATGCATTTACGCTCAGTGTTTCTCACGTCGGCAAAGATCTGTGATCGGCGTTCACAAGGCAGGCGATGGGTGGAGCTGCTCGATTCGACTGCTTTTGGAGCTGCCTGCTCCAGATGTTTAGCTGCACTTTGGCGGCTCGATGAGGAGTTCCTGCGATCGCAATCACATCGAGGTTCAGGCTCAGGCTGAGCTTGAGGTTCAGATTCACTTTGAGGTTGAAGTAGAGGTCCCAGTTTTAAGGCTTAGCAATGTGCAATCATCAACATCAGAGCAAGCGTCATCAGCCGACCACTGCCAATTACTCGGCAGCATTGTTGACATGCCTTTTGCCATTTGCATCGTTTTCGTATTGATTTGTTTAACTCTCCGCTCTGCGCGCACACACAATTTTCGGCTTCCAAACCGAACAGAACAGATTCGATTCGATGGCACTGCACTGCATTTTTCTCCCACGGCCCAAAAAGCGTGTGAATGGCCCAAACAAATGGCCCAGCATGAACAGTTCAATGTGCCCATCAAAATATGTCAAAAATCTATCGAAGGGCGACAATCGATCCGACATTCTTTCTCCCTGAAATCAGTTGCATTCCTAAACGTTCTGTAGGTCAGTTATCGACCTAGTTTACGTGCTGTTCTCAGGTAATTCTTGTCCTTTTAGATGGAAGTAAGGAGTTGCTTTGAGTTCTTGATGAAGACTTCATGAATTTTTTTGAATTTATATTCAATGTTAAAAGTATATTTCAAGCACTAAAGTGTTAATTTTATATTGGGTATATAAAATAAACCAGCTATTTGATATTTATATTTAGTGAACCCTTAATACGTCTTCCTACCAAGCTATCAAGAAAAAAACACAAAAACAAAGGAATCTCTCCCCGATCGGTTAGATCCACTTTCGGGCAATTAAAATTCGATTGAAATCGCCACGAGGTGAACATGTTAATGAAAGATCGCCACGCCTGTTACCATAGTCGCATTTTTCCCACACCAATTGGCAATCGAATGGTGATTTCAGGGTGACAGACGGGGGGAGTTCCAAAACCCCGATTTATCGGGTTCCAGAGTTCTCTCTACAAACAAAAAAGCGCAGTCGCATTTCATTTGGGATTCCGTGAGCGTTTCGGTTCAAACATAAAATAAATAAAAATCAGTACAATTCGAAGAGCTGTTGTCGCCTTTGAGCTTTTGCGACAATCACTCACGTTGCCATTTGGCGGTTCCGTCTCTGGTCCCCGCAAGTCCCCTTCCAAAGAGCCCCTTACCCCCTTTGTGCCAACCCTTTCCTTAAGCGTTCAATCATCGGCGATTGTCTTTGAGGCCCGATTCATTCGTTAAACGTTCTGCGTATTGAAATGAAATTTGTGTCGCTCGACACGATGACTTATTCAATTATTCGATACGATACCACGTGATTGAATTATTGAAATAAGTTGGAGTTCAAATCCCATGTGATTTCTTAAAGCTTAATACAGACCTCTATTTGGCTTGAAAATATAAATGTATAGTTATAAATGTATAAACGTCTATTTACTTTTAAATTTTGCATGAATTGCCTTAATTTTTATGATCCTATGTTTTAATTTCACATCCATATTTTCTCGGTAAACTGAGATATTAGCTTCGGTTTGGAAGAACTTTTTGAATCAGCCTGAGTTTGTGTGCTAATGTCCTGGACCGATGTCTTTCGCACTCCGATAGTTTTATCACCATCGCCAGACTGTTTTTCGGCACCGCCTCGTACAATTTGTAGGTATTCCTCTACGCTCAATGTACTGCTTCCCTGAGCCGATCCCAAGGTGGTATCATTGGTATTGAGGCTCGCCAGAAAATCTTTAATGGTGGCGTAATGGACACCATTACGCCGACAACGACTGTATTCCAAGTCCCGATCACTGCTGCTCCTCCGGATCTGATCTCCGTCCATCGTGATTGATTTAAAACGAAAAATTTGGCAAAGCTTTCAAAAGTAATTTTGTAAAACATTCACTCACAAGCAATATATACAACGTAGCCAACTTTGTTTTATTGACGAATTTATGCAATTTTATTTGGAATGTAGTAAAACCAAAAGTGTTAGAAAAATTTAAATTTGAATTCGATTTAAAGTATTTATTTCGTCAATAATTGTATATTCATATGTAATATGCAAATAATACATTTTCTTTTTAAGCACATTCGGTGACTTCTGTTCACATTCCTGGATTAGTTAGACGCAAATTAATTTAACATGAGTTCGAACAAGTAATAAACATGTGGCTTTTCCTTTTCGGAGAATAAATTCCAAGGGGAAAAGGGGGTAAAAAACCCCACTCGTTTGACAGCTCATTTTGCATAATTGTGCGGCGCGACGGGCAGCGCATACAAATCGATTATTGAACTGAATTCCTGATATATATTTTTTATGGTTTGATTTATGATCGCCATGCAGTTGTCAGTCAGTCAGTTTGTCAGGCCAGTCGAAGGGTGAGTGGAGTCGTGGTTCTTTAACGATTGAGCATCAAAAATGCTAATTGAGCTGTTTATCGATTTGTCAACAACAATAACCCGCAAACAAAGTCGAACAATGGCCACATCAGCGGCGAAAATGTCATTTGTTCATTGTTGCTCGGTTTGATGGGGCTTTTGGGACCCCGTTTCAAGAGGACCCCATCCCCGCCATCATGCTCGCCATTGAGTTTTATTGACTATTAAAATTGTGTCAAAATGTGTTTGAAATTTTTTATTGTTAATTATACGCGGCGGGCGTAATGTGGAACCAATAAACAATATCGGCTTGGCAATTGAAATTCGGTATTAATCGTTTGTTATTTTCTTTCGCCTGTTTTTTTTTATTTGCTTTTGTTTTTGTTGTTGTTTCGCCTTGGTGAATACTGGGAATTAATTTGCCGAACTAATTAAAGTATAAGGCAGGCAAGCATGAAACCGAATCTGAAATCAAATCAAAATCGAATTCGAAAAACACTCAAATGAATAGACAGGCGGATCGGACAAGCCGACAAGTTGTAGTCCCAGATCCAGGTGCTGGGCTGTACACTGAGAAAAACTCACGTCGTTGTTGGGCTTAAATTCAAAGTTTAACCAGCTTATTGAATAACTGTCCAAATTTTGTAATACATCTTCTGCTGATCGAATAAGGAAATAGGAGTAAGGGCCAAAGCTGAAGGTCTCCTATAATCACTGAAAAATCATTGCTTTAATAAGATTTCCAGCAGTGCAGAACCAAATTCACGAGCAAGTTTTGGTTGGAGTTTGAATAATGAGCCCTGAAGATAGAGCCGTGGCAAATACCGATTTCACTGACCGCCCTGAGTGAACCGACAGAATGAATATACTGACTGAATGACTGACTGAGCGAATGACTAACTGACTGACAGAGAACCCCAAAAGAGATCGCGGGGGGCTGGTCAGGCGGATCCTGACTGACATTTGATTATTGGCTTCCAATTTGTTGCAGTTTTTTTTCCCCCCTTTTTGTTTTTATTTTCCATTCAAGCGCAAATTGCGTGCCTGGCAATTTGCAATAATACAAAAAAAAAGGAGTATATATATATATCCAGGTACATCCAGGTAAGGGAGCAAAAGAGAAGGAGCGATCAGCGAACAGAAGTCAAATTGTGGCCAACATGGAAATTAATGGAGCAATGGAGCGACGGCGATCGAAAAAAAAAAAATAAAGGCGAAAAATCGGAGATGGAGATCACGGCTGCTGTTGCTGCTCCTACTTTTGCTGCAAAATCGGCGGCAGGAAAGGAGTTATTAAGACAGAAAGGGATAGCCAGAGGTTGGCCGGGTCTACCTTTATTTTTTGCTCTTATTTTTCGCTCTGTTTTTCTTTTAATGAAGGCAGTTCAATCGATTTGGCTGGCTGCGAATCGTGGCAGCCCCACCTCCTCAGCCTGAACCCAATTTCCAGTTCCAGTTGCAGATCCGATTTTCAGTGATGGCACTTTTATGAGAAAACATTACGATCTATACGTTCCATTCAAAATATGTTAGTTATGAATCAGAGATGCTTTCCCAATAAATTTTTTTTTGCAAAAACATTGCAACATTTTATTATTAACTAAATGGCACTATTGTTGTTTTATACATATTATGATTTCCTTTGCCGCTGTTTCGTGTCACGTTGCCGCCGTTAAAGTCGGCCAATTCAGAGACCAGTCCTCGGCACAATTTCAGTCGGTAGTTGGTAGTTGTTGCTGCCGTGGCTGCTGTTGGCCAGGCAAAAAGAGCTGAAAACAAAAAAGCAATAAGCGCCCAGGGTCCAACCAAACTGAACCGAACTGAACCAGCGTTTTCGATCTGTCTGTCAGTCAGCTGCCATTTTTGCTTGGCTCGAGACTTGAGATTCGAGACTCGAGACTACTCTGCAGCTGAAGAAGCTGGAAACTGGGGGGGATCTGGCCAAGAAATCAGCCAACCAAGTCGGCGAACCAATTGATTGACATTGCCCACAACGCCCTTTTGCCAACTTGGGGCGGTCTTTCCAAATGGTCCGCTCAGCTTGTCCGCTTTTGTGGCCAACTGTACCGGAAATGTGTGAAAATGCAAAGAGCCATGAATGAATCGCTTAGTTGGCCGGCCAGTCAGACTTCTGTTGAATTATTATGCCCCCGACCAACTACTAATTATACAACAATAATTAATTAAGGCAAGAAGACGAAAAAACAAAAAAAAAAAATAACAAACGGCCAACAAAACCAGTTGGCCCAAAGCCGAAGTTCATTCAAGAAAAGCTACGGCTGACAATGACAAAAACAGTTACCAACCGTCGTTGAGCGGTCAAAGCCGTGTAATTATGAAATTCAAAGAAATGAAGCATTAAACCGAACCATCTCGAAACAAACGAGAAATATGATATATAAAAAAAAATAATGTTCATAACTAAATTAGCATGGAGCTACCGCCCATTGATAACTCCACTTTTGGCTTGGTTTTGTTTTACTTTTTTTTTCTGCGGTTGACAAATTAATACGTACGAAACTAAACCCTTTTTGAAGTCAACCGAGCAGCTGGTTAGTGCTATAAAAACCAGGTCCATACTTTGATTACCACAGCCAAAAACTACACTTTTCTCACCATTCCCTTTACGATTATTTTTACAACTATGATTATTATAATTTAAGACGCCTCTTTTACAATTTCCAACGAAAATTTCATATGCGGCAATGAATTTATAGACATTAAACTGAGAGTTATGTCTTTATAAATCCATGTTAGTTGAGCTCAATGGAAAGTCGTGACCAAATATACGGAGGGAGTACGATTTTCAAGAAACTATAAAGGATTATAACCGAACTTAAAGGAATTTATGTTCGATTGAAAATTAGTATTGCTATTCCACCGATTTCAACTAATGATCTGATCTTAATCTTTTATGTTACTAGTTCCATCTGTTCGTCGCTCTTTAAATCTTATAAGATCGTTTCGAATCAGTTTCAGCAAATTTTTCACGGATCGCGCTTGCAACAATTAGTACAACTCCTGACACTTTCCTTGGATTCTTGCAGTTCTTGCTGTTCGGTTCTCATCGCTTCAATTGAGAAGATTTCCCATTTTCCCATGCGGTTTGCAATGCTCGAGACGTGTACACATTTCTAATTAAATTTTCAAAGTTGCTTTTCCATTCTGTGCGATTTTTGATTGACATTTTACATTAAATGTTCTGCACCCAGAGCTCGCGGAAAGTGGCCACGGCGAACGGGCAACGTTGAAATTGATCAATTTCACATAATTTCAAGGCAAGTCGGACGCGGTAATGCAAATCCGACAGATGCGACTCTACAACTCGCTCTACTCGCGACTGTTAGAAGATCTTAGATCGCTTTTTCTTATTCCTTCCCCTTCGGTATGGGGATGTATGCATGTGGATTCCTTGGTTGGAAGAGAGACTGGACCTGGCTTATGATTGACAACGGCTGGATTGAGCTGCGCTGTAAGCCCAAGCAGGCCCAATCCCGGTCTCCATACCAGTCTCAGTCCCAATCCCGAACCCAAACCCAAGTAAAACCAAACCAAAACCTAACCGAACAGATCTGAACCGAACGGAAAACCGAACCGTGGCGATCTGCGAATCCCTGACAGCTCGACGGCCTTTGGGCGATTTAAACGTTTCGGTTGCCTCCCTCACCGCTCCTCTGAAACACACTTGAAAAAATTTAAAACTGAAAATATGAATTTTTGTTTTAATTTGGTAATACGTGATGCGTATCAAGAAATATTGAACCAAGCTAAACCTTTAATAAATGAAACTGTTCAATTTGACTACATTTGTTTCCAGTGCACTGCAGCTCACCTGAGTTTAAATGAAACTGTCCAATTTGACTGCATTTGTTTCCAGTGCACTGCAGCTCACCTGAGTTTTCCCCCACACCCCTCGCCTTTTAATTGCTCGCCGTCTGCTGGATTTCTTCAGCTTCTTTCACAATTCTCATTGATCTTTTTTCGAATGTGCGCAACTGTCGGATTTTGTGAGCTGTCAGTGGCTCTCTGCCGTGGAGACGATGCCCCTCTTTAGCTTCCCGTCTCCTCCTGCTTAAGCCAGCGCACCTCCCCGCCCCTGCCCCCTTCTAACCGTCCGTTTAACCCCTTTGTGCCCCCTGTTCTGGATATGTGTCTGTGGCGTGGCATATCTTTGATTTGCTAATTAACGGTTTGTCGGTTCAGTTTGACATTTGAACATGAGTTCTTGACATTTCTTTTCTCTCTCCGCCGATTTGTTTGGGGTGTCAAGGGGTTAAGGGGGCCTGTTGGAGAGAGGGGGCCTTGGCAACTGGATTTTTTGTAGCTGCCTATTGATTTGATATGACCTTGATTTTGATAGCAAATGCCTGTGTGCGAAGCTATCATATAGATTGTATAAATAATTTTTCATGAATATATTATGTATATAAAAGCACATTTTTTTTTTAAATCATTGAATGCAGAAATATAACTTTGCTTGTTCCATTTCCTTTGTCATTCTCCCACTGATTCCAAGCACAAATCGCTATAGCTGCCACAAACTGATGGTCAGTTGGGATTTCTGACACGGCATAACATTGTTAACACCTTGACTTTCCCCATCCCGCTGGCCGGTTAATATTAATGATGATGTGGTGTTGATGTTAAGTGCAGTTTAATAAATGAATTGTCTCCCATTCCAGCATCCGCAGAATTTGCTGCATTTCCATCATGCAAAGAAGTGTTTCCAGAGGACGAGCATTTCCCGTTGCCCCAAAGGCAGCTCGTAATCCATCACCAGATTTCGTTTGGGTTTCGTTAGCCATTGCATTTGCATGAGCTCAGAGCACAAAAATATTCCAACTGGTGCACTAAACAAAAAAAAAATGCAAATATTTTTTCATACTATAATTATAAAGAGGTCTTAAATGTAGGGCTGTAGTTCGTTTTTGATGACAGCAAGCCAGGAGTCAAAGCTTTTTTTTTTAATTGTCTTTTATACTAGCACCTAATACCCTCTAGTTGTGCGGTTTTGGGTCACCTTTAAAAATCCAGATTAATAGATATAGTATTCAACCTGGCTTCGTTTCACTGTGTTGGCGATCATTTGTCTAATTTTCCTCCCTTCGACTCCCTTGTGCAGCTCATCGCCAAGGCAGGCCTACATATTTCTTACAACTTCTTCAAACAACTGCAACAACTGGTGTATCATAAACAACAACAGCAAAATGGCAATGTTGCTCTTGCACTTGCAACCTGCAACTAGCAACTAGCAACTTGCGACGCAGCAACAGCAACTACAAGCTCCTCTGGGGAACCTTTGTGGCAAAGTGTTTTGGAATCTCTCCGCCGTTTCGGTTGCTAACGTCTAACAAGCCAAAGAAAAATGGGCCCAACGCCAACTTTTGGCTAAAGCGCAAACACATTAAAAATTGCTCCTTCTTAGTCTTCGTCTTATTTCTTTGCAACTGCCTTAGATTGTTGCTGTCGCTATTGGTGTTTGGCAAAATACTCTAAGAAATTGAGTGGATTGGATAGTAACCAACATCTATAAGAGTTGGAAGATTTTCAAATTCCACCTGATATTAATTTAATTTTGTATAATTCCTTACAAATATAAATGCGAGGTATGCTGATTGGTAAATTAAAATGTTTTCCTATAAGAATAAACTGTCACATTCAACTGCTTTAAAGAGAATACTTCATGAACTGCTTTGATGTACATCATCTAATTGGCTAAACTGCTTTAATTGTAATGATCTGCTTGGGATATGATCAAATTGGAAAATATTCCCAATTGATTGGTGTGCGTCGAGGCTGATTAGAACTCCAATAAAAAAACCAACTAGAATATTTCGAATAAGTAGTGTATTTGATTTTCGAACGTTGTTAACTTTTTTTTCCATAACCATTGTATTTGGGCCTGAGGCCTCAAATGCACTTTGCGAAAAAAGCATTTCCTCCAAACTTGTCTCGATTTTAGCTGTTTGCCCCGAGGCTATTTTAGTGCGAATAGCTCTCTTTGTGGACTTGCAAGTATGCTGTGTTGCCAGTTCGGTACACTGAGAACATTTGGAAACTTTTACATATCCCAAATAACTTAAAATTGACCCTTAACCAAATGTTTACTAATACAGTTTATAAACTTTTTTATACTAAAGAAGAATAAAGTACATATAATATTATAAGCACTATGCGATAGGCATAATTAAATATTTTTTATGGTGCATTTTGGTAGTTTGCTGGCGCAGCAACAATTTGCAGTCTGGCCATGCGATTTATCTTTGGGCTGGCAAGTTAATGTGGCAATTGTATGCTAAGCAGCAAATGCAATCGTTGTTTTTTTCTATATATTTTTTTTTATTTTTGGTTGGTGGGAAGGGTCTTGAGCTGGGCGTGGGGAGGGGTGTCTTCAAAAAGGGGGCGGGGCTGGGGCAACGGTTTTCATGAATGAATTAGTCGGTGGGCAAAGTTTGGCTCTCGGTGGCGAAAGGGCAACAACTCAATTTACAGTTGTTATATTTGCTGGCGTTTTTCCCTGTTCCTGGCGATTTTTCTTCTTTTCATATTTTTTTCTTATTATTTTGTGTTAGATTTTCTTTGACCAAAGCGGAATTCCATTGCCCACGGGTCGGCCATTTTTTCGCTGGAAAATTGCCGAAGAAAAATGTTGAAGAATACGCATTTTTTTTTTTTTTTGGGACATCTCATGGGTGTGATTTTAATTTCATACACAAATGAACGCGAATCGAGAGATACACCACCACCACCACACAAAAAAAAAAGAGCAGCAATAACTCCCACGAAGATTAATAACATAGAGGCGCACACACTCGTAAATAAATAACAAAAAAGAAATACAAAATGCACAAAAAATGAACAATAAGCGCGGGGGAGAGGCGAAAATGAAATTTATGCATAATGCCGAAAAGCGCGCAGGCGAATGGCCCATCAAAAAAGCGGCAAATAAAAGGCAAAACTGAAGAGGAATACTCAAAATGAAAAAAATATGAAAAAGAAAATGCCAAACTAGGAAGAGCAATTGGATGAATTGATGGGTGGCTCTATGTGGTGGGGTCTTCTTCTTCTGGTATTCAGCTTCTGCTATGAAAAGTACAGAGCACTTGATTTCGAGACGCGGCTGAAAATTAAAAACGAATCATATATGCCCTGTGTTGGGGAGAATATGAAGGTGTCCAAAAGTATACATCACTTGTTAATCCTTTCTTCGAGTTACTTCAAAGCACTTTCTAATGCATATACATGTTTTCCTTAACGTGGTTATTAACTTCCCCCTTGGTTTCGCTGATTTAAAAATCTGTCTTTGAGTTGCCAACATTCTCCTTGATGCCATGTACCCCAGTGAAATATACTGAAATGGCCAAATGGGCCACATCCTTGCTCGTACATCAAGGATCAATGGCACGTACCAGCACTAAAGTTATTAAAGCCATAAGATACACAGCCAGGCGGACGGGCGCCCGCAATCCAATCTCAATGCCCAACCAGCCAGGCGTCCATATGCAAAAAAAAAAAAAACAAAACAAAAAAAAAAAACACAAAATATCTTATATATGCGTATGTAAAGATGTAGATATTTTGCATATACGTACAGATAAATTTATTATATATATGTGCGGCTGTGAGTTTGTGTTTTTTGTGAGCGATACATACGCACCCCCTCTAGAAAACCCCCCTTCCAACTAAAAAACGAAGCTACACGACTTTAAACCCATCAAACCATTAACAACAACAACAATAGGACGGGGACAGTTCCGCCATCTACATATGCACTGCAAGAAAATGAAACAGATAGCTCAGGACCACACAAAAAATCGTATTAAACGAGAGATTTTCAATAGTTAAGAGTATGTGGTTTCATTTATTTTCTAGAATATTTTTTCGAAGAATTTCTTTCTGTGTAAAAATGCCATCCCTTCCCCATCATGTGAGTAAAAATTTGCGTATGAGTCAACGGCAACGACGTTTATCTTTCAACCACCACCCATCAGAAAACACAGGTATGCACCCCTGCCCCGTCTACCGCCTACAGTCACCCATTCCGCCCACTTGATATGTATCGCCGTTGTCGTCTACAGTTATAAAATATATATGAGTAGGGGCGACAAGCGTCAAACGCTTGGCTCAAGAAAAATCGACATGGCAAACGTGTCGGAAACGTGTCGCAAATTTGTCCGTCGAACGTCGAGCGGAATCGGAATGGCAACGCGTTCGCCCACTTTCCGGGATTACGGAGCGGTCCATTACGGACTTATATAAACGTAAACCAGGCATCTGAAGCACAAACAAAAAAAACAATCATAAAAGTCCTGGTATGGTAACAGATTGCCTTGGCTTTGTTTCAGACTAGTTCTAGGTTAGCTTATGATTCTTGGGAATTAACCTTACGACTTTCACAGATACGTTTTTCGAGACAGAACTACATAAGTTTTCGAAAAACTAACTTAAATATATGCTAAAGATGTTACAAACATATGCAAATATGTTATTCAATTTAAAAATATATTTACCGGTTTTACTGTTGAAATTAATGTGGTTCTGCTTAAACTTTCCCTGGATTCAGGATTCAGGGATTCTAGACTCGGTATTCGGCCTCCACACAACGATGAGAGCTGGTGCTATCCGCACATTAACGCCCGTAACGTAATTAAACAAAAATAATGGTCTCAATAATCAAGGCAAAGCCGTTAAAGCCAGCTATGTAGCTACCCCTTTTTATTTGGGCTCTGTCGTTTTTTCGGAGTCTAGTGATTATTTGCTGCGGTGCTCTTAAGTTCCAACCCCCTTTTTTAGATTTACACACATGGAGATTTATGGTCGGGACGGGGACCCCACCCCCCACCCTTCTTCACCAACAGCGCTCTACATTCTGTATCAAAAATCAATTAATGACAATAATTTTAAAATTAAAACAATTCTGTGTGCTGTCCCGCCAACATGTGTGAAATTTAATGACTTTGAAGATATTTATGGAAATAGACCAAGTCTTGGGCGCTCAGGCCCAAAGCCTTTTGCCATTTCGTTTGCAATTATCGAGTATATTGCGTAGCCGCCCCTCTGTCCTGCCGAATCGTATCCCCGAAATGGTCGCCTTTACGTTGTAATTAGATGAGCAGCAGCGGCGCAAGGGTTTAATTACATTTTGAATAGGAAATTTATGAAACAAGTTTCGGTTCGGCTCAGTTTTTGGGTTCAGTTCTGTTTGGCTCAGTATCGTTTTTTTTGGTCCTGGAGTTGAAGTTCTCCATAGGACAAGTAATTGTCGGCATGTGTGTCCTATTGTCGCCATTTCCATATATTTAAAGACATATACATTTGGATATATACCCATAAATATATATATATATATATATACATATGTATCTATTGCTCTTGTGGACTTCATATTCATCCGTGTCGCCATCGATTCAAACCAATCTTCCCTTGAATTTTCCTTTTTCGCCGTCTGCTTGGGCTACGAATATTATCCTTGCCCTTGGGCAGACTGCGAAAAAATCTTGTTTGTATATTTGAACGAAGGCTTTTACCTAAACTATTTATAATTGGTGCGGATAATTTGTTTGTGTCGCATGCAATGGCTTGACAGCATAGAATCTCTTACAAAAAGAGTTCAATTTGGTTTATATTTATGAATAATTTAAGCTGTTTGAAAAGTTTTTCCGAAAAAATAAAACAAATGCATATTTCTCACACTTTCGACCAATTTGTTAGCATTTATAATTTGATTTTTCACAAATAAACAAACAAATATTGAAACTGCCGCAGGCGGGATCGGTTTTCCGCAATATTTTCCACCCGATTTACTGCATTTTCGCAACCCTAAGCTGAAAGACAAAAGTTAATGGCATACACACACATATATATATTTTTGATAGATATAATTACAAGCAAATATGCCGCTAACGCTGAAAATTCGCCTCAAATTGAGTTTCGACATGGGTTTCGGGGGTTTTGTGCAGATTCGGTTTTGCCCGTCGAATGTTGTTCAATTAACGTGGCTGGGTTGTTTTTGTTTTGGTTTGTCTGTCGGCGAACCCCACACATCGCGAAATTGGCAGCAAAATGACAACCGCGAGCGTTTTCCGGCGACTGCGAAATGTGGCGGTGTGCGATGTGCGGCATCAACATGTTGCACAAATATAAACATAAATCAATTAACATTTTTCGGCCATGCCAGTGAACTACTCGGTTTTTCGGGTAGTCAACGGAGCCCTAGCTTTTCTGGTCCTTGCCTGGAAATGCCGGAGATGTGTGGTGGCTAAATTTTTCCCGGATTCGCCGGCGGCACGAATTTTCCGAATCGGTAATTTGCAACAGCCGATGTCTGTGTGTGTGTGCGTAAGCAGGGACTCCTCTTCAATTTCGGCGGTGCCTACTTTTCGGCGCAGCACCTAAATGACTTGAGCTTACTGTAATAAATCATTTCAAAACTTCAGATTTTTAAGGGTAATTGCACAATGAAAATGCACCAAATAACGTTTGGCAAAACAAATAAAATGTTTAAATTAAAACGAACTAACGTTCGTGAGTGCCTTCACATCGCAAAATTGAATCTTGATTCGATTGGCATGAGATCACTTCACTTCCATCTAAAATCTCCATTCAGACTCAATTTAACTGGCAATTAATGTATTCTGCTGCTTGCTACTGGATTCTTCAGTTCAAGTACCATACCCATTCTCAATCCCATTGCGAAAGTCCAGTATTCTGGCATTCGATCCATTGCCGAAAGTGGCAATCAGCAAAAACAACAGTAGGACAAAAGGCCGCCACACGTTGGATGTTCCTCGTGCCACGCCCCCAAATTTTTGGTCAAAGGTGGGCATATGGGCGTTTGGGTATATGGGTGGCTATGTGGGTATGTGTGAGAAGGCCATGTCGACACCTATTACCATTCATTGACTTTTGCCATGTCCCTGGGGTGTCATCTATGCAGGTTGCTTTGGTTTATCCTTCCATGTAGCTGCCGTGCACGTTGCTGCTGCTACTGGGTATGTTGTTGTTGTTTTTGCTGTTGCTGTTGCTGTTGCTACTGCTGCTGCTATTGCCCTACGCGTTTGATTGCATTTGCAGGCGAAAACCCAACGACCGTTTGCTAATGTCCTTCGATAAAGCCGGCAAAATCAACACCACCAGCCACCAAAGGACACAAGCTCACTCCACCACATTTTAGGGATATGGATATGGCGATATGGCGATATGGGGATATGGGGATATGGGGCAGCCATCCAGCTAGGCAGCGAACGACGAGCAACGGTCTCCGTTTTCATTTGGTGTTTGATTGGATTTTCAATTATTCATTATTATTGGTTGCAATTTACCTGGCGGCCAGCACAGAACTCATCCTATCCAGTTGCATTGATTGCGTTCCATCAGCGAATGGAATGGATATGGATATGGGGATGTTTGTCGCATCAGTTTTCCAACTCATCAAACTCCAATTGCATCATTAAACGGAATTTTTGATTTTGATTCTCCCCCCCCCCCCCTCCAATTCCACAGTTTTTGAACCTTTTCATTTGCATGCGATTGGTTTTTGTCTTTGCGAACTTGATTCAGTTTTCCCTCTATGCGAATGTGTTTCGATGCGATGCTCTTCCGAGATTTTTCTTCAAGGCTGTGGTTTTGTTTGCTACATTCAAGGCCACCGTAGAGTTCATTGATCAATTAAACGAAAAAGTAAGCAAATCAAGGCTTGAAAAATTCCAAAAAACTTAAGTGCCGCTCCCCAAAAACGATTAACTGCCCATGTAAATAATACTCTACTTAAATACTCTACTCACAGGCATTTTAAGAAATAAGATGTTGCTTGTTTTGTTCGTGCATTACTATAAGGTAGGTACCCAACATATTAAAGCTGAATAAAAATGTTTACACCTTTATAAGAGACTGCAAATGCGTAAAGATTTCTATGACATATTGTATAATTAATATATAGATATAATATTTTGATTTATTATCATATATGTTTTTATAATATCCATTTTTTTTTTTCGGCCATACGAATTCCCGTTGTTTCCCCCGTTTCCGTTTAAGGTGGACAATTATCTGCTCTATGAAAAGGCAATACCCAGAATTTCGAGTGAGTGGAAGGGAGGATGGGGGAATGGAGAACACAAAACCGAGACTGCAGATCGAGTCATAAAGATAAAGACTACAAAGCAAAGCAAAACCAAAACCAAAGCCCCAAAAAAACAAGCCAAGCCACCGACAAAGTGTTTCCGACTTTTTCGTAGATTTTTGCTGCCAGATTTTTATTGGCAGAAAGAGATAGCCAACTGGATGACTGGCTAACTGGCCAATGAGATAGACAGAGAGGAAATATTTTGATTTTTACGAGCATTTCATTTCGTATCATTCCATTTTGTTTTGCATCGGATATTTGGGATACTATACTCGTATAAACAAACATACATATATATACATATGAGCGGCTACTTGTCTTGGAAACCGACAAATTTCTTGTCTGATTTCGCCGGCGACAATAAATTAAGTCAAGTGTAGCATTTAATTGATTTTAATCATAGATTAAATGTCGTTAAACAACAATATCCAGGGTGTGGGGTCACGGCAATATAGGCCAAAGAACAATACCCAAAAGGCCGTCGTTGCGTTGACCAATAAAGTCAACAATCAAATCAAACAATTCCCCCCCGCCCCCCATCGAAAACCGACCCCACTCTTCAAAAAGGGGGCGGTGGGCAGGGCAAACAAACCAATTTGTAGCACAATAAGTTGTCGTTACTTGGTTGTTGTAAACGCTGTTTACCAATATGTAATCCTTAGAAACAACAAGAGACCATCTCCTTGCTATCCTCTGTGCGTATCCTTGTTGTCGGTGTCGGGTTTTCGGTTTTCGGCATCGGTGTTGGGCATGGGATTTTCGATTTTAGATTTCAGATTTTAGGGTGCTGGCCGCTTGGTTTGCTCGGTCTGCTTGCTTTGAATTTCAATTACCTCCGACTCGATTTTCGTGGAGAGGGACAGATATCAGAGAATTGGCATTACCTTTAAGGATAGTGTAATAATCGATTTTTTTGATTCTACCAAATAGTGGCCAACGGAATAGGTGCGAACTGCCTAGAATGTAAATCCCTAATGAAACGCACTGTATGCATATGCAGATATAAATTTAAACATAAGGGAGCTATGTTTGCCATGGGTTGGAAGCTGTGGGGTCGAAAGGTGAAAGCTAGGACAGTGGAAGAAAATATTCGCGTTGCTAACGAATCAAATAAATTTGTTGGTCAATTAAAAAACTGCAAAACGCGCACAATTTCCACATGTGTGGCAGCAACAACCACACAGCTCACCAGTTTTTTTCGTTCACCCCTTCTTCCCAACAAGCTAGCGCACCCCCTTCTTCACCCCTTATTCCACACGCCCATGGATGCTGCTGATTTTTGCTCTAATGGATGCCAGCGCCAAATGAAAAGCTTCGCGCGAAAAAAATGCATTGCAAACCAATTTTTTCCTCTCTCTCGCTTTTTCTTACCAATTTTTTTTTGCTATGATTCCCTGCATGGTTTCTGACTAGCTTTTGACCAAAAATTCAACTCCCTTCCGATTTTTTTTGCACAAATTTTTTATGATATTCTTTTTTGGCAATTTTTTTTCAGTTCGCATTTTTCGTTTTTTTTTTTTTTTTGATTATTTATCTTTTTTTTTTATGTTAAACTTTGGCCGTAAACTAACTTTGTCGGGTGGGGCTTGATAGTGTCTAGGGAGAATTGATGTTACGCAGGGAGGGCTGGCCGCTCTTTTAGATGGTAAAAAAAAGGGGGTTTTTTTTGGGGCGCTACGGGTAAGAGGTAGCACCAGTTCGAGCTGAGCCAGCCACGTTAGTTATTAGTCGGGGGCTCTATGGGTTGAGTGAACACGAGAGCGGCGATAAATGTCTAGTTCAGCACTCGAAAAAAAATGCCCCGAAAATGGTGGAAGCGGAAAACATTGATAAACTAAAAGCGTCGGCGATGAAAGGGGAACCGGAAAATGTGGCATCGGAAAACTACATAATAATCGCAAGCCTAGTTACTCTGGAAGAGAGGCATCACGTGTATTGTAATACGCTAACTACATACATACCTATGAATAACATTTTGTATCAAAACAAATGGTACACCTACATTGCTCTTAGATACGTAGCTTGAATTGGCATATATATTTTTATATATGATAAACATTTCATTGATTTTCTCCTACGCACAGTAGGTGTTCAACTCCATCGCTGCGATTGCAGCATGGAAATTGACATCGGCTGGCTGACCAGCGAAATGAAAACTAAATAAAAATGCAGTGCAATTTACGGTTTGCCGTAGGGTGGGGCCACAACCCAGATGAAAGTCAACGAGGTGGTGGAGTACATAGGGGACATACATATAGAGGGGCTAGGAGTGAAAGGAAGGAAAACGACTGCCAATTTCATGCTATGTTCTTCCTCTTTTGTTCTCATCGCTCTCATCTCTTTCAGCAATCTTCTTCTGCTGTTGACTCCCGGATTCACCCTTTTCCCCATTGACTTGTTGTTTTGATACCCTATATAGTTGTTCTTGGTATACTTTATTGTGAAAAATATAATCCACATAATTTCCATTTGACTAACTATCAAAGAAAAGCAAAACGGTTAAGTGTATTTTAAGCTTAAAACATATTAATTGAATGCACTCTTAGTTAAAGGGTGTATTCTATTTGATAGTATATCCACTTTCTGTATTTCCACTACTCTTTGCTGCGCACATTCTGATGTACTATATGCGCTCGTTGGGTGTTTGATTAAATTTACAACAATGGAAAAAAAAGACGGAAACAAGAGCTCTCTTTCCATAGAGGGAACCGCCTTCGGGTCTCTACTGCGCCTGTCCATCGAATCAATCGATACTCAATAACCAATACCCTACGAACCGTGGCCAATAGCAAATACCGATGGCTATTTATAAATATATAACTTATTGCAGGCGTGGCACCGAGAGAATTTTTGTTGTGAGTGTACTTTTTTTGTATTATGCAAGGAAAAATGCCGATTGACAGAGCACGAGGCCGGCAAAGGAACCGCAATAGAAATATGCCGGAAACTCTCCTCGAGAACCATTTGCAAAAGCTTTTCAAGGAGCAGGAGCTACTTCACCAGCTACTAATCAGCAATCGTCCCGGAATAAAGACCCAGTCGGAAAATCTTGACGGCGAAAGTATCGATGATGAAAATTTGCCAGGTTTTAAGGTAAACGATTCGTCTAAATGCATATGAATTGCATGGGAATTTTAAAATGAGTTCTTATTATTATACATTATTATTATGGTGCATTTGCCGAAGGAGAAGGAGGTGGGGGAAGACCGAAAGGAGCCACAGAACTATCCAATCCTCGCCGAAATGGTGGACTCATCGATTCCTCCGAAATTAGAAGATCTTCCAAAACTTCCATCACGAAGGTATCCATATTGCAGGAACCAAAGCTTGATCCCAATGCCCATTTCGGTGGGCAACTGCACACAACCCAAGGTAATGGGCCAGGGCTTCGACACGCCCTTTCTATACCCCGAATTTATTTCCAAAAACGAGGAAAATCGCGTAAAGTGTGAGTAATTCATAAACAAAAATACGTCCACAATGCACAATATCTCAACAATAACTATCGATCAATTTTATAGACATCTTAAGTTTGGTGGATAGTCTGGTATTGCAAATAGAGCGATTATTAAAATTGAGCGAGCATTCTATGCCCAAAGAAGACATTAAAAAGCCCTCCACTGGAGCTGTACCAAAATCCAGGCCTAAACAGGAATTCCAAACAGATCAGATGGGCCATGCAAACTATACCATTACTGTCAATTCTCGTTTTAAAAAGCCAAGGCAACACAATCCATCCAGTGAGTCAGATAAATATAGCATCATAAAATCATTATAAATTATGAGATCTTCTCGTCCCTGTAGAAAAACATCGTTTGGCCACAAGTAATACAAATTCGTACAATAAATTGCCGGACATAATCGATTTGGATTGTGAGTTCGGAATGGAGTATATAGAAAAGTTTCGAGCCAACAACTTTCGAGATAATTTTAGGACCAAAGCCGTGTTCGATAATCAAGAAATATACACTGATACTACGGATTCGATTGGAATAATGGCAGAGGATGAAGAAGGTTATTTTGGTGGATTTTGCAAGACAAATTTTCCGATTTCCTAATATTTTTTTTATTTAGATCTAAACGAACCCCAGATAACTATTATTTCGACCTCCGAAACCTCTAGCGACATATCGTTCCTTGAAATTGCGATGGCCAACTCATTCCAAACAAAGAGAAGATGTAAGAAGACACAAGATGACACCAGCGCTTTTCGACCAAGAACACCCATTACTAGACCCTCTACTCCCATCGATGATGATGTTCCCAGTACATCGGCACAGGCTAAATTTTATCAGCCATTTAAAGGTCCATCGGATACCGAGGAGAGCGAATCAAGTGTCTTAAACATGTGGCAACTATTAAAAGCCGATGGTAAGTCACGAAAATATTTCAATAACATTCAAAGAGACATCGCGACGACCACACAACCAAACGAATTGGAGGATTGGCAATCGGATATCGTCTTGTTTATTAGAGAATTTAATAATGCAAAACGAAGGCGACGACAAGCAAATAAGTACAAATATCAGAAATTACCACCTTTAGATCGAAAGTCAGTGATGAAAGTGAAGAAAAAATCTCTTTCTGTAGACTCTTTTGTGTCTACAGAAAGGTCAAACGTGTGCTCAAAATTCTGTAGAGAATATAAAACGCAAAAAGAATGGTTTAACGCGGAACGCAAGTTTAAAAGACTTCAGTACCTATTATTTTATAGACCACAAGATCTCTTCGAGCCCAGGATAAAATGGACCGAAAAAGTACAGTGTGGCATTCCACGCAGATGTCTCAATGTTATTCGTAACCAAACCATACCGGTGCAACCTAAAAACATGCAAAAAATAGACATACCCCATGGTCCTGTTGAAGAAAAAAAGGTCCCAGATAAAAATCCCGATCAGGATTTCAGGTCACTAGAAAGAGGTGAATGGTTAAAGAGACTTTTAATAGACAAAGGTCGCTTGGGTCAATATCAGAGGTTGGAGCATTTGATAACACCAGAGAATCCTCTAAAAGCCATTTACTTACCGATTCTCCATCGAGTGAAGACCTCGAAAATATATAAAGAGGAACCAAAGCCATTTTACAATAAACATAGTTCCTCTTCGATTTATTTAAGTAGTAGTACTAACTTTGGTTCAAAGATCAGTAGCCAGAATAGTACTACTTACATATCACCCGAGCCCGACTCGGGAGCTTCGCTTTATACTATATTTTACGATGCCAAAAACACAAAGTCGGTGACCGCTAGCTCAACCGCTTTTCGTGACTATTTCGTCATCGAAACGGATAGCGTTTTCAGCTCTAATGACACAAGCGATCCACATATTTCTAGTAGCCTAACAATAAGTGAGGAAATGCAAGAACTTCAACAAAAACTCGATAAACCATCTGCAGAGGATACACGCACAGAAAATGTGGATTTTAGGAGATTCATCGATATAGATTATGTATCGCTACTCATCCTGCAGCTAATGTCAAATATGAAACCCAAAAAGGACACACATCTTTTCGAATTTCATCCCAAGATTACTAATTATATGTATTCTTTTTACTGGGAACATTTAAAAGACGATAGTTTATTCTTTCATTGGTTCGTCAGCGAGGGTTTTTTTCCGGCTCATTATCTTATTTATGTGAAAAATGCCGAGGAACTGGAGGACGATTCGTATGATCAGCTAGATGAGGAGATTATGCAGTATATAGATGTAGCAAATGACGCTAACGCAAAACAAATACATTTAACAAGGCAAATGGCGCACCTAATGGTGACCTCATATTTTCGAGTTCTATATCATAGAGCCATATCGATTGAGTACCCCATCCTAGATAGATATTTGCTCAGATGTCGCTCGGCCATTTCTATAGTTGAACTCTATCAACAGGAGAGAGGTCGTAATATATTGAAAAATCGGGTCGATTGTAAGCGACTTATGAATTGGGCCATCAAAAACGAGGGTCGCGTTAAACAGCTGAACGACGAGCCTTTGTACTATGCCGAGCAACGGGCTAGCATTAATACCTCCCTGGTTATGCGTACCCCAAATTTGGAGTGCTTCAAGGAGTTTTACACTCGTCAGGTATTGCCCAAACCGGATGCACTTGCCATTAATCCCATGTTCAAAAAAATTCATTATCCGAGAATTAGAAAATCTTCACATATAACGTTTGTGTGCCCCATTCCTGGTTGCGCAACGAGTCTTAGCTCCGAGATTCTTTTGGCACACTTTTTATCCGATCATTGTCGCCGATTGGAAGAACTTTGGCTTACAGATCGTATGATTCTATTGTTCTATCCGTGTTCCTATCCACCAAATCAGATTTACTGCATTTGTGTAATCGCCTTGTTGGCCAAAATGCCCAACGAGATTGTCCCGATACCACAAGTTGTATTTAACGAGGAATTACCAACGAAATATCTATATTTTGCTGAACATGGAGCATGTTTCCTTATGTTCGCTCCGGTTTCAAGATCATTAGTCGAGGGAAAGGCGACGCATAAAATTTCCGCGGAAATAGATGTTGAAATGGAATTAGACACTTTGTATATATTTTGGCTAGCTATTGCCGATTATGAACTCGAGGTAGCGGGATGTCGACTTTTTTTGTATGGCCAGGATCGCGGTGTCAAGGCTAAGTCTCTATTGACATTTGTGAAAATGTCCAAGTTTAAAGGTGTGGCCGATTTGCTTGTAACACATCCAGATAGCTATCTGGCCATCGACTATGAGGCAATGGCTTCGCTGACCAAAAATTTCAAGGACCTTCTTTATATCGAGGTACGATACGTTAATAAGTTGAATGAGGATCCCAATAGTTCTGGTGATGACAGTTTTGATGCTTAAATTACAGGAAGGTTAGATATTAAATTTATTGCAATCTTTGCCGTACATATAAACAAGCAATTTATCGTTTTTATTTTTATTTTTATTTTTATTACAGAACCTTTTAATGAGGCAACTTGAATGGATATTTGCAGGCAATGTGCTTATCATTTTGATACATAATTTAAATATATTTTATACTCCTTAATATTGCTCAATAAAAAGACACTTGTGGTGGTGGGAATAAAAATACAATAATATATTTCATTCTTATTTTACTGCGAGAGAGGGCCAAACCTTTAGTTTATTTATTATCATTTAATATATTGCTATCGTCAGAAAAGCAATCAAAGCAAAAAATGGAAAATTTAAAATAAGCAATGCGTGGCAGCAAATCAAAAAACAATTACGCGGCAAATGACATTATCAAATGTCAAATGTCATGTTCGGCGAGGCTTCCACTTTTATTTTCTTACCCCCAGTTTTTGTTGTTGTGTTTTTTTTTTTTTTTTTTGGTATCTTGTATCTGGAACATCTCGCGTATCTGAAATACTCAGTAACTCGCACTGAAATGCAAAGCAGCCAAAAAAGAGAGCGCATCAAATTTGTTCGAGGCAATTTTTCAATTCATTGAAGTGGAATTCATAGAAAGCCATGGACTTCGGAGACTCCGGACTTTGGATACTAAGCGCCACTTGACTTGTGACCCGAACCCCTCGCTGACCTCAGACCCAGTAAACGAAAGCTCCCTTGGGGGTGGAGTATCTGAAATCAAAATCAAGATTTTTGATTCCTTTATACACGCGCATTATACACCCCGCTACCGATACCAATTGGAGCAGGGGTCGTTTGGAGTTTACTTTGTTTTGCTGGGGTTTCTTTTATTCTCTTGAAATTGGCTTTAAGAACGTTGTTTGTAAATAAATCTGTGATGCCTTTGTATTGCCTTTTTTTTATTGGTGAGCATTGAGCAAAACCAACCAAGAGCTACTTGAAATTTAAACACAATTTGAATTGGCTTGAAATTTCGTACTGAAATTATTCACTTGTATATAGTATATAAGGGCACATTACCAACAAGAAAAATTATATTTAGCAATTATGAAGCGCTGTTCTCCCAGTGTAGCAGACTTATTGCGGTTACTTGACGACATTGTTGGGCATAAGATGAGCTCCTATAGCAACCAATGTCCCACCTGGATCTATGATTCCATATGCATTGGCCGACCGACCTATTTCGCCTGATATTGATGACCTCGCATTTATCTCGTCGAGGTTGAAAAATTGCCCTGACAATGACCCTGTGCCCTGGCTTCTAATGAAAGTCAACACGCAGGACTCTGAACTAATGACCTGCGGGATGGTCAGTGGGTGGTATCGTCTTTCATCAATCGAAATGAAAACCCAGCAGAGACCATTTGGTCAATTTTGAATATGTCGATTACGAGAGACGTTTATTGATTGCGAACTCAACTCACACCAAACTAACGAAATGGCGGAAAAAGAAAAACTATTAGTAAGTAAAGTTGGGCTTTCTGCAAAGACAACACACATATGTCGCAACCCAGGCGCAAATACAGGGGAAAAAATGAAAAATGATCTCAGCACAGGAGTGGCATGAAACGTGGGAGCATTGGAGGGTTAACTCTGTTGGGCACTTTTGGGTTAAGAGTGAGGGTGCATTTAATAGAGAGGTGTGTGTTTTTGTGTTTGTGTGTGTTGCCTTCAAGGTAATAATAGCAAGATCTATTAACGATCAATATTTGATATAAATTATAAAAAACATAATACAACGCACGCAGTGGTGACTATTGAAATCCACAAGTTGTCAATCAATAATACTTATAAATATAATATAAATAAGTAATATAAATTCTCTCTAAACTTTGACGCGTTACACTCTTACTATTTTGTGGAAGCTAGCCCTTACGGTCGTTGTACCTTAAATATATCGATAGATTTTAACATCTCTAATGTACATAGGTGTGTCGGCATCCGTTCAATTGCCATAATATATCTGTCACATGTCGAATGTGTGTCGGCGTCAACGCAGAGTAAGAAAAGTAGTGGGGATCATCCACCGAATTACCCATTAACCATTACCCACCACTACCTTCACCACCCACCGAATCACCCACCTTTTGCACCACACATCATCATCTGTGTGCCACCACCCACTGGGCGGTGTTCGGATCTTCTTGCCCGTCGGTCAGCTGTCATTAATATTTATTATGTCACATGCATACGCCCGGGACAAAAACATAGACTTCGACTCCCGGATACGGATCCGGTTTCCAGGTTCAACTTTGTTCCGGACTCCAACCAAAATACGTGCCAGAGCATCTGGCCAATAAGTTATGGGCCAAAGGTTTTTAATATTTTAATAAGCCACATGAAAATGTCGGGCGACAAAAGAGAATTCCTCTAAACTAAGTTCAAACAAATACATTGACCATGAGACCATGACCATGTTTCTTTATCAATCCCCGATATATATATATATTTTTTTTTTCAAATTGGATAAAATTACACAAGTAGTTCCTCCTTCTGGCACCTGAAACGCATCCTGCCCATAATAACAGAGTTTCGTCCAGAAGCACAATGGGCTCATTAGCCGTTTAATGGAATATGTAATGTGCACATACCATACCGAGTTGATAGAGTGATGACGAGTGGCCGGTTTTTGGGTGATTTTCTAGACTGGTTGGTTCTATGGTGGTTGATAGACAACGGTTGTCTCTGCCCCCGTAAACTAACAAACTAATCCAATATTTTTATTACGAAATGCCATTAAGGGTCATTGAATATTGTGGCATAATAAATAAATGGCCTGGATACAGAGTACAGCATTACTATAGTACATGTGGGCCTGAGAATAATCCTAGCTATCAACGGCATCATTATTCAAAGACGGATTTAGCGGGGCGATACATATGGCAATGGATTTGCTGTGAGGGGGCGGGAGTATGAAAAAAAAAAAAAACTTTGACACACATACATCAAAGCATCTTAAGTCCGGAGAAAGGCAGAAGTTTCATTCCTACGAGCTGACTACTCTAAAAGCGATTTTTCTGCCTGTCTTAAATGTGCCACCGAAGCCATTTTCATTAATAGGAAAATCCTCGCTGCGCGTTTGGGAGTAGACTGGATGGCAAATCCTTTAGTCTCTAGCCACTTGCCAATTGAAAATGAGGCATCTGGCAGTATGCACAATATTTCTCATTCTTTTTTGCCTTTTCAAGGCGACTACCCATTAATAAGCCAGTTCACACCCAAACACCTGACGCCCTTGGCTCACCTTTGGTAGCACCACCCACAAGCCCACAAGTAACAACACCCACCACCCACTACCCCTTTTCCTGGTTAGCCACTCAAGGACCAACACGGCCAACGTGCGCTTAATTAGTCCGTTTTGTTTAAAACGATTCTGATGACCATGGAGCTGATGATGATTCTCATGTTCCCCATTTACGTTCGTATATAACGTGTGTGCATATTCAGATAAATGCATGTACACATGCTTATATATGTTTGGTCGTTTTTCCATACTCTTTATGCGAGTGTTATGATTTTTTGGTATTTTTGAACCAATTTTATATCAAGTATGTTTAAGTACTGTTTTTGTAAGAAATATAAATTTGTGTCTTAAATTTCGTTCTGTTGAATTGAAGAACAATTTTTTAAGAGTATCTTTTGAGTCGTTACAACCTTTTTTGATTCCTTCAGATTTTTTTTCCCATCTCACTTCCTGCAGGAGCTGCTTGTTTGCCAGCAATTCAATTTGCCGGCTTTCTATACTCATACACCCAATGTTATGTGTTTTTTTTTTTTTTTTTTTGCATTTTCCATGCCGGTCATTTTTCCCACTTTTCACTTTTCCACCGCGCCTTTCTTTCAGCCCGTGTTTGCGTATGTTAATCGAAATGTTTGGCGGCCTGAATGGTGGGCGTTGAGTATATATGCACATATATGCATATTTTTTTCGCCAACTCGTTCATCGCACATGTGTAACGCGGCTTTGTTTAACATTAAATGAAGGTTAATACCTGGCAGCACGTCCAGAATGCCGCGGAAAGGGTCAAGTGCAGCATCAAAACAGAAGGGTTGTGCGATATGTCCAACGTGTCGTGGGGTTCGCATCTGCAGTTTTGCACGATACGATGGATGATAGGTGGGGATTATTCCAAGTGATTTGAGGATCGGGGGAACCTGGGGACCGGGGCTAATGTTATTGCCACCACATTTGATTGTTGTCCATTTTCCCGGCGCCTGCGGGACTTTTTCGAGTCCGCCTCGTAGCCCCCAAGCATTTTCGATTGTTTGCAAATAGGCGAGTGATTTTACGGTTAATTGATTTTAAAGCGATTTCGCTTAAATGTTATCTCTGCATTGTTGTTATTGCGGCTCCATCGCTGGATTCGTCGAGTGGATCACTTGGGATTGCAAGTGCGGTTTGGCTGAGGTTTTTGGGGTGTTTTTTTCATCTTTTTTTTTATTGTTTCTGATTACATTTAATTACATTCTCCTTTAATGGCGTTGTCATTAAAGTATAAGGTGTGGGTGAAAAATAATGAATATGGTTATTTTTCAAATACTTTGCTGGATTACTTCGTTTGTTACAGATTCAGAGTTATTATATAACATGTTATCTTAAGACCGTGCCAGTTGCTTTTTATATGAGCTTGCCACTTTAATTGTTTCATATCGACAGCATCAATTATGGTGTATCATGGGGAAATATTTACCCAACCTCCTGGAAATTAGAGAGCATCCACCTAAGTGACCAACATAGTTTCTGGCCTAGATTGTACTCGTGTGTTCATTAAAACAATAAAAAGAACACACGCCCAAATACAAATACAGATGCGGATAAGGAACCGAAGGCCTAATTATGATTTCTCCAACTGACAGCGGTCAAAACAGCCTTGGGAGGTTATTATCGAGGGGTGGCATATCCGGTTCGCTTTCCCCCACAATGAAAAACCTTTTCTTTCTTTCGCCTGTCCAAACGTCTATCTGTGCGTAACGCAACGTAATTACACAACATTCTTAGTTTGGGCATTTCGCCACTGGCTATTTGCCCATTGGTTTTACGAGCGTGCTGCACTTTTGCGGCCATCATCAAGGATCAGGAGCCAGGACATTCTGGGCATCAGGACATCAGAGCATCATCAGCAACCCCGAAACGAATAACTATCCCACAATAACCGAACCGAACGGCCGACTAACCGAAGCTGTAACTGTAACTGTTTACTGAAGGCTGTGCCACCTGTCCGCCCACCGATTGTGTGGGTGTACACTGAAAGAAATTACGAAATAAAATCTATTTATTTTCTAGTGTTCTGAAATTATTTCTATGGATAACTCGGTAACATTTTTGGCAAAAATAATTTAGTTAGTGCCACAATATATTTTAAAATTGAATATGCCAACTGAATCTGTGCCTTTTTCGTGTGCAATCGTCTCAGTCGCAAGAATGTTATAAGCAGCTTGCGTGCAAAAACATTTATGAAATTCCCAACCCCGTGGAGGACATCCTAGTCAAGCCACTCTCTGTCTTTATGTGACGACGCAGAATGATACGAAAACGTTTCGTCATAAACTTCAATAATCGTAAATATAGATTTCTCCATTTCCCCCGCTATTCACGTAGGTTGAAATTAATAGTTTTAGGCTTTCGTCCCAGCATCATGGCATCGCATTTCATTTTCCCGTTGCCTGGTCAGTTATATGGCCATCCCCTTGGTCGGCCGGCCACCCAATTCCGTCGACCCCGCGCTCCCCTGAAATATCCACTCTATTGGCCGCTTGTGTGTAATGCACATTTATGTCGACGGACAGTAGCTAACAGCTTTATCGTTTCGTCAATGTCATAAATTCTGATCTAGTTGCCGAAATTGAACTTAATGCGACATAGACACAGCAGACACAAGGAAATACTTAGAGATGTGGAGAAAGTTGCATAACAAGATGCTATTTCTGAAGTACAGTTGTGTTTGAATGGCAAAAGGTGGCGATTTTCATAAGTATACATTTTATAGTCCTCAAATATATATGATATATTAAAATCAATATATCAATATTCTTTAAGTAAGTTTATAAATGGAAGATCTCCAGCAAACGATACCAAGTTTCACTTGCTTTCCTTGCCAATAATTACCGATTTTCCTGTCCTTTCAAATGATATACGTTGTTATGACCGCCTGCAAAACTTCCCCATTTTCGATTGGTAAACCCCAATGGGGTTTCAACTGGTTTCTGATTCGGATCCTGGTTTGGGCTTATTATTTATGTGGCAATTAGCGGTGCATGCTTTTAGGAACTGGCCAAAGGCGAACGATTTTAATGACCATTTGAAGCGCATTTCGTTGTTGGCACTTTATTTTTATTTATTTACGTACGAATGCGAATCGGGCCGGGCTTGAGTTTCGGGCTTGGATTTTGGTTTGGGCTAGGAAATTTCTTATCAAGATGTTCGGTCGCCAGTTCTAATTGATAGGGCGGGCACGCCCACCACCACCCAAGCCGTTCGATATATAGTCGCGTGTTCATAATTTGAGCAAAAGTGGAGCGGGGATTTCTAGGGCTAGAACACCAAAATGCCACGGTAAAATCCACAAACACATTGTGTGCTAAATTACTAAATCAAAGGGTGGTTCGACCTGGGATTTTGAACGGTCGCGGGCTAGTTTTACCAGGGATTTGCACAATTTCTTGGTACTTGCTGTCGCGTTGGCGTGTCGATCGCTCATAATTCGCTTTTGGCTAAAACGACATGCAAGCAAACAAAATCGAAAATTCAGCACGAACATTATCGATAAAATTGCCATTAAAGCACCGCCCGACGGGCCTTATCGATAGTTTGCATCGCTTTCCGTTGGAACGGAAGTCGATTTGGATGATGAATGAAGCCCGATGAAAAGGGGCAGATAACCCCGGGCCAACTTTCCCCACAATCCAATCCGGGCAATCGACTCGACAAGGGTTAACAAAATTCGGTGGGGCGGGATTTTCGGAGGAAAGCGAAACAAATGCAAGCACTTAAAAACAAAGAATATGCTTTGACTGTACTAAAAATTGGATTGGTAGTTAAGAAGTTATCAAAAGTACGGCAATATTTATTTACGAACGGAACTATGTTACTCATTGTATAAAACCATATTTTTGGGCTATTTTCTACCGAATTTTTTAATTGATTTCTGGGAAGTAAATGTTGATAATAAGAACATAGAAGGCGTGGCGTGTTCAATTATTTGCTACAAGCAAATTAAAATGCTCCGAATGACCGTACGATTTTTCTCGATTATTTTTATGTTGATTGCCAATTTTATTGCCCGCCATGTAATTGCAAACTATTGGGGAACACACACTGTGTCTGATAATGCCAATAAAGTAGGGTTATAGAGCGCCATACATTTCTGGGGGTTCGGGGTATTAGAAATTATGACACCGCAGGGCAATTTGCGCCTTCCCCGTAAATCCTGGAATTTATATACGAACACAAAGACAAAAAGAGGTTTGCTTCTTTGGCAAGTGTATTTTTGTTTCTTTCAAATAGGTACGAATAGGATACGAAAAGCAAAGACGTTGTCCAATGGAATGGACTGGCCTGATAGGTGGTCGCGGTTGTGGATCTCCGATTGCGCAGCTCCCGATTATGGCAAAGATCATGCTTCTCCTGAAAGAATATAGCAAAAGTATTATGAGAAGAGCAACGCGTGCTATTTATTGACAACTTACCATATTTCTTTATCAAAGGAGAGTTTATATTATTGGACTGCCAAAGTACATTGCTTTTCCATGAATTTTGATGTGGCCCCCATGGAATAGAATGTCCTGATATGTGGTCGAGGCTGCGCAGCTCTAATTTACCTCCCGAATATGGAAGGAGTCATATGCTTCTCCTGAATTAATATAGCAAAAGTATTATGAGAAGAGAAACGCGAGCTATTTATAGGCACCTTACCATATTTCTTGATCAATGGAGAGTTTATACCATTGCACTGCCAAAGTACTTTGCTTTTCCAAAAATTTTAACTGCGAATTTATATTTCATGTCTTCTTATGTGATCAGGCAGCAAGCCATAAATCCTTAGTTACGTTAGCTATTTGCAAGATAAAATATAAATATATACACACAACGCAGCTTAGAGAAGTACTTACTTACACCAGCTCTTACATGTGTTGAAAGTGTTAAAAGTGTTAAAAGTGTTAACAGTGTTAAAAGTGTTAAAAGTGTGTATTAAAGTATAAATGGGAGGGAGTTATGGTTTTTCTTAATTCTCTTCGATTTCGCGTTCTAGGCATAAGATGCAGCAGCATTGAGTGAATCTTTTTCACGTGTTCTTAATATTAAATATAAAATGTGTTCTATAAATTTGTTGCCCATATTCGATCACTTTTTGCTTAAACCTAATATAAAACTAAATACAAATACTGAATAGAAAATTCCAAAAACTGATCCGAAAAGATTTGAATGTTTGTCTTGTTGAATTTTGTACTTATCCCTATGGGATCTGGTTGTTCACTGAATTTTGTTTTGTGCGACGAGCTAAGGTGGAAATTTGAATGTGACAGTAAAAAGCATGGATAGTTTGATCACAAACTACAAATAATTTGTTTTATGAATGCCTACTAGATTTCATATATACATAATTATATATATTGCGTGTCCGTTAAACCAACCATCAGCCATTATACATTATACAACATAAAAATGGAGTAAACTTTTTTTTTCAATATTGACACTAGGCGAAAGTACTCATTGAGCAGAGCTGCGGAAGGTATAACATCATCATATAACATCCGTGATCTGACTGATTTTGCCCGTGTTATGATTTGCTGATTATGGGTTGTAGTGAAAAATCAAAATAAATGTAGTATTATCTATAATCTATATACGGAATGATTTATTCAATTATTAAGCTTGCTTTAATCTTTCACTTTTAAACATGCCCTATTTTCACTCTCCATTCGCACACACACATTACCATCCATTGCAAATAATACAATTAAATAAATTTACGTGCGTCACGCAATCTGCATACATAACTTGGTCATAGAAGGAACCACTTCGCACACTAGTAGCCACCCAAAAACCACCCCCACTCAAGGACGTGTGTGGTGGGGGGGGAGTGGGGTCAGCGCCTGAAAGTATTCAAGAATTCATAAAACTCCAAGCCAGCGACTGTAAAGAAATCAAATGAGTTCGACTGGAATGGAATTGGTGATGGCGGGGGGTTATGCAAAAGCTCAAGAACTCGGTTCAATCATGCAAAGTGGGGACCAACTAAAAAAAAGCGGAACAACCGAAGGAAATAGAGAAAAATCGCGGGGCGACAATTTTGGAATGGGAATGGATATAGCGAGAGCATGACGAAAATATTGCCAGCAAATGAAGTCATTTGCATGCATGACAATTGTTATTGCATATTTTTTGGCGCACGCGCTAATATCGAAATTGACAAAATGCCCCAAAATCCAAAAGCCCTCCTCATCAATCGAACTACCCTTTTATGCTGGCTAAACTGCTGCCCTTGTCGACAATGAAATTTATGAAACATAAAAAACTATAAACGTCTATAAAAAACAAAAAAAAAACAAAAAAATGAACTGACAGCACAGCAATAAAAATGAATTGGCGACAACTCCGGATGTATGAGAATATGCTATCTTTATTAAGACGGAAATCGTCGAGAAGAGCTAGAGATTTAACAGCATTTTGCGGCTTGTCTGGGTGTTTTTTGTTCGTATTCTATTTTTTAGGGGTGCAGTTGAAGGGCCATTGAATCGGAAAGGGTTTAATATACAGCAATCTGCTTCAAATTGATCTCATATTCGAGATGAAGTCATCGCTTCGCTGCTGGGTGGGAATTATGTTTTGGCGTGTTGGATATGTATATAGGAGGAGATGACAACTGTAGAAACTATGAAAGGCTGGTAATCAATTTTACCAAAATAAAATGCAATAGTAGTACATAAATGTAGTTCGATCTTCGTTCAATTTGTCCCTTCAATTGAAGAGTGAAAGGAATAGGTACAAAGCGAGTTTCTTTTTGGGTTACAACGCATATTAAAACAACACGCCCAAAAGGTGCAGTCGATGTCAGTTGGCTTTTGGCTTTGACATTTGATGAATTACACGCATAGCAGCAGCAGCAACAGCAAAAGCACAAACAACAACTAGAATCAACTACACATCTAATTAGACCGGGGACACCATTTTATTGCACACTCACTTAGAGTTCGAAGGTCGCGGCGAAGGGAGGCGGTGTGTGTGCCTTTCGAGGTGTGTCCCGGCGATTTTTCACACCACTTGTGCGGTGCGGTGGCTGTTGTTGCCGCTTCTAATTAATTAATTAGCTTGATGACAAAACAAACGCGCTGCTGATGAGCACGAAAAAAAGAAAGAATATACGTAATGGAATTGGAAAATGTAAATTTAAGTGCTGTCGACACTGGCCAGGGTCAAAGAAGTGTACAAAATTGTCATTTTATTGATATTTTCAAATTCTTTGAATATGTAAAACATAAAAATCAATAAGTCTCCCTTTCCAAATCGGTAAAGCAGGAAAAGCCTCGAAGCCGTTTATCATTTGCGGCTCATAACTTTGTGCAATATGCAGAAGGCGACAAAGTCTACCACCCTCCGGAAAATATCAGGCCCTATTCCCGCCACGCCCCCCGTGGCGAGGGCGGCATGTGAAAATGCAAAGCTGTCAATGAGTTATGTTTGGCGCTATCATAAAATTTGACAGGCCTTCTTTTTACCCCACCAATTCGCCCACCCACTGGCATCCTCATCGAATCGCTCGGAGTATGCAAATATTTCCCGGCGGAAACGGATGCTCATATTTAAGAAAGCCGATGGAAAGGATTGCGACCCTCTATCACAGTCTCCAAGTGTCTACAACTGAGCTTATTGTTTACACTTTAAGGAATATAAGCATGTTTTAATATTAATTTTAAAGAAATTAGCAGTTTTATAAAGGATTATTGGTTGAAACTTTTCACAAGTGAAAGATAAGGGATTCAACGTCGATTTGCAATACACGACTACATTATATGCCTTTAGTCAATTCTCAACCCTTTTTTCGTGAAAACTCATTTGATTTTCCCTCTTGCTGAATAAAATGCATAAAATCTAATGCAGTATGTAGTGTGTGTCAGTGTGCATATCTCTGTCAATTGTTTGTGTGTTTTGCATAAGCAATTTTCAACAATTTTCGCACTTATTTTTGAGTATTATCGAAAAAGTTTTCCCATCATCGAAGCGTAAGAGGCAATTGGCCAAAACAGGCACGTCCTGGCCACCACACACACACGTTTTACGTGTCCGATTGTAAATGGGAATATTCATTATGAAACTCCTTGTATATGTATGTGTACAACTGTGCAAAAGTTTATTGGCAATTTTTGGCTATTTTGTGAAGTGGTTTGCAAGCGCTGAGACGTACGTGTGCGTATAAATAGTTATTTTATGTTGATATGTGGTATTGGTCTTAAAAATTAAGCCAGCATTAAATTTCCAGACCCAAAACGTTTTAGGAACGAGTTTCTATGCATTTCAGCAGTTATTTAAGCAGATCTAATAACATTGTTTTATGCATAGTGAGCCAAGTGGTGTGGAAAATCTCTTAATCTATTTTAAGGCTAATTTCACTGCATGACTCAACTGATTCAGTCAAAAAAAATTGTCTAATTTCCATTATGTTTTATGAATAGGTTATTTGAAATTATTCCATCGATACTTAAATTGGCTTCACAAATTTCTGGATTTAAATAATCAGTTCTGGTGGCTCATCTCACAAATTTTCAACCCTCCCACCCCACCTGCCATCCGCCCAATCACTCAGCCAACTGTTCATTTTACAGCTTCCCCCTTTTTTTTATATATCTGGCTGTCCGGAGTCGGTTTAACGCTTAAATTAGCCCAAAAAACAGCAAGGATCAGAAGATATCCCAATCCACCACCGAACTACCTATGAAAATATTTTAAACATTTTCCCCTGCGTTTTTGACAGCCGCAAACTGAGTATGAAAATGGTAGAGAAATTATCAGAAAAAAAAAATATTCATTTCGCTTTTCCTTTTTTTATGTTTTTTTTTCTGATCATTTTTTTCGCTGCTGCTGCTTCGTTTGTTAATTTATAAAAAACGCTTGAGGCTTCTTGATGGGCCAAGGGTAGGGGGCCTTTTTGGGAGTAGGGCGCAAGGTGAGGCCAAGTGTCGCCGGGTGGGTGGAGAAAAGTGGGTGGTGTGGGGCGAAGGTGCGAGACACGATTTTCGGTGGTGGAACGAGAAAAACTTCAAACGAGATAAATACAATTTCCATTAGGCCTCGCGGAAAATCCCCTGGAAGCACATTTGTGCTTTTTCTTATCCATATAAATGCACAGCAAAAATGTCATCCTATTCGATATATGTACATATATGCAACACAAACATGCAACACATGTTTTGTATTATATTATTATTTATTATACATAAAATAATAGATTTTGTAAAACGAAAAAGTAATGCAACACTTGACAATTCAATATGAAAATATTTAGTAATAATAAATGTTTGATGATAATAATATATTAAAAATTGGTTTCATGCGCAGCGTTATATGTCCAAGGACTTTGACCATTTTTGTCAAAGTTGGATTTCGTCGCAGTGTATGTATGCAAAACTTTAACATTGTCAGATATTTCACAGCTCACTCCACTTGAGGTTTTTTCCTATTGATTTTAGGGCTTTTTCACAGTTTTTTCCTCGAATTTTTCCCCCAATTTTTATTTCCAGCAAACCTCGTAGCCACAACCCCCAAGTCTTGGTCCTTCTTCGGTCTGTTTTACGTTAATTTTTTAATTGTAAATATTGCCTAGGGTCGAATTTTTCATCTGGGCCCGCAGTTGTCCCTGTTTTTTTTACCGCCCTCCTACCAAAAACCCAAAAAAAAACCTCTCTTCAATCTGCCTCAAGGTTCATAATTTTTCACCCCCTCCGACCCACGATGTTTACATAATTTGTACGTTACAACGCGCACACGAAACTCACTTTTTGGGCTACTTTCTACCGAATTTTTTAATAGATTTCTGCGGTGGGAAATGTGCGCAGTTGTTGTTGATAATAAGTACATAGAAGGCGTGGCGTGTTCAATTATTTGCTACAAGCAAATTAAAATGCTCCGAATGACCGTACGATTTTTCTCGATTATTTTTATGTTGATTGCCAATTTTATTGCCCGCCATGTAATTGCAAACTATTGGGGAACACACACTGTGTCTGATAATGCCAATAAAGTAGGGTTATAGAGCGCCATACATTTCTGGGGGTTCGGGGTATTAGAAATTATGACACCGCAGGGCAATTTGCGCCTTCCCCGTAAATCCTGGAATTTATATAAGAACACAAAGACAAAAAGAGGTTTGCTTCTTTGGCAAGTGTATTTTTGTTTCTTTCAAATAGGTACGAATAGGATACGAAAAGCAAAGACGTTGTCCAATGGAATGGACTGGCCTGATAGGTGGTCGCGGTTGTGGATCTCCGATTGCGCAGCTCCCGATTATGGCAAAGATCATGCTTCTCCTGAAAGAATATAGCAAAAGTATTATGAGAAGAGCAACGCGTGCTATTTATTGACAACTTACCATATTTCTTTATCAATGGAGAGTTTATATTATTGGACTGCCAAAGTACATTGCTTTTCCATGAATTTTGATGTGGCCCCCATGGAATGGAATGTCCTGATATGTGGTCGAGGCTGCGCAGCTCTAATTTACCTCCCGAATATGGAAGGAGTCATATGCTTCTCCAGAAATAATATAGCAAAAGTATTATGAGAAGAGAAACGCAAGCTATTTATTGCCACCTTACCATATTTCTTGATCAATGGAGAGTTTATACCATTGCACTGCCAAAGTACTTTGCTTTTCCAAAAATTTTAACTGCGAATTTATATTTCATGTCTTCTTATGTGATCAGGCAGCAAGCCATAAATCCTTAGTTACGTTAGCTATTTGCAAGATAAAATATAAATATATACACACAACGCAGCTTAGAGAAGTACTTACTTACACCAGCTCTTACATGTGTTGAAAGTGTTGAAAGTGTTAAAAGTGTTAACAGTGTTAAAAGTGTTAAAAGTGTGTATAAAAGTGTAAATGGGAGGGAGTTATGGTTTTTCTTAATTCTCTTCGATTTCGCGTTCTAGGCATAAGATGCAGCAGCATTGAGTGAATCTTTTTCACGTGTTCTTAATATTAAATATAAAATGTGTTCTATAAATTTGTTGCCCATATTCGATCACTTTTTGCTTAAACCTAATATAAAACTAAATACAAATACTGAATAGAAAATTCCAAAAACTGATCCGAAAAGATTTGAATGTTTGTCTTGTTGAATTTTGTACTTATCCCTATGGGATCTGGTTGTTCACTGAATTTTGTTTTGTGCGACGAGCTAAGGTGGAAATTTGAATGTGACAGTAAAAAGCATGGATAGTTTGATCACAAATCACAAATAATTTGTTTTATGAATGCCTACTTAAATCAACCATGAGGCATTATACCTATAATATAAAAATAAGTAATGCCAGCTTAAGATATAAAAAAAAAACATTTTTTAATATGGTATATTCGAAATTGTATTGGAGGATATTGAAAATGTATTTGGTTCAGTGCTTTTTTCTCCTTGTTTTGTTTTGTCAGTGGGCGTGGCGAGACACACATGTGTAGGTCACGACCCAAAAAGTGGAAGGGGAATTGGATGTCAAATGCCAAGAAAAAGAAAAGAAGAGAAAGTCGCTTCTTGGCTAATGAAAAAGAAATAAAAGTGTCGAGTGCATTATTGCCAACACACACACACACACGCACAGACAGACACAAAACATACAGATGCTCAGGCACACATATGCCTTCACCCACGCAAACACCAAAAGAAGCACATATCATTTTCCTTCGTAATTGTTGAAACAATTTTAGTACTAGTCTGCGTGCTACGTGTCTGCGTCCCTTTTGCCACTACATCCACATTTCCCATTCCCATTTCCAACCCCCCATTTTTTTTTTTTTTTTTTTGTCACTCCACCCCCCTAATTTCGACCGCCGGCTATTATTTTGCACTTACTATAACATGCACATAAATATTTTTCCTTCGGCCTGCCATTTTCGGGTGTGTGAGTGCGTGTGTGTGCGGCTATTTTATTGATACTAACACAAAAACTCACGAATCCTCATAAAAGGACATGTGAGTATGGACTTTTCCTTTGCCCCGGCTTGTTTTTATTGTCGCCTTTGCGAATCTCTGTCAAAAAGCAATAATCATCAATTCTGATTCTCCTTTTTTTTCTTTCGCTTTTCGGCAAGGACATTGTCGTCTTTTGGTGGCTCGATTTGATATCAAATTGATTATTATTTATGTCGAATTGGGACCAATTGCCTCTGCCCCTTTTGCTTGGCTAATTTGGCGAAGTGCTGGCAAGTGCTGGCATTCGAAATACTTAAACGGGTTTCTTAAGCTCAAAGTCGAATAATATAAATGAATAGATATTTAGAATTATTTAATTGTTGTGTGTTTTAGTTGCTTACAATTTTTGTGTGAATAAAGTTGGCCTGGAATTTTAATTTCTCCGATAGTATGAGGAAAATGTTGGCTATAGGTCAGTTGTAGAATTGTAGCTCTGAGAGAACATCATAAAATATATATTTGTTTTGTGAATAGTAAAAAAGATTTATAATTTTCTAAACTGAAAAACGAAACGAAACAAACAAAATGGATTACTTATATTTCGCAAATCCCCCGGAAGGCGAATTCGGTAAGTTCTTACACTAGTTTAATTACACTTAACCAAGCTCTTATTCGGTTTCGTTTCTTATACGTGGATCTAAATTACTTTATTTTTTATTTATCGTCGGCGCTCCTTAATCAGCAACTATTAATGCTGCACTTTGCTTATTTACGAGCTCCAAATTACTACCATTGAGTGTCGTCCGCATTATCTGCTTCTGCGTGGGCAACTACTGTTCCTCATCCGCGGTTTTTTTTCCCCCTATCCTCGCCTGTCTTCTCAATCCTCGTTCCCTACTTTTTGGTTTTTTATTGGTATACCAATGGGTATCACCCAATGAGTCATGTTCGTGAAACGAACAAAAATTTACGCGTAGAATTTGTTTTTCTGTTTCATTTGACATATTTAAAAGCCTACTTTGGTAAATAGAAAATCGAATGATATTGCTTTTTTTATATTGCTATATGATATTGCTAAATTAAATAAATTTTTGTACATTTCCGCGCAGTGCATTCAACAGCCGTCTTCGCTTATTTTGCCCACAGTTTGTCACACTTAATTAAAGAAAATTTTAAGCACTTTAGATGTCAATTTGTGCCCACTTTTCGCCGTGGCCAATACGATGACAGTTGCCAGTTTAGACCCCCCCCCCTCCCCCTCCCCATCATCATATTTCCCCCGGCACATTACCGACCATTTTCAATTGCGTCAAAAAGAGGGAAAAATAAAAGTACGAAAAAGAAGAAACGGTTTAATTAAGTTGAAACCCTTTCGTGCGTGCCAGGGCCAGTTGGCAGTGCCATCCGCGAATCCACGGCCATATCGTACCGGACTCACTTGCCAGACCCCCGAGATATTTCGATCCAAGTGGCTCAAGTGGCCAAGTCACCAGTCACCAAGAACCGTCGTCGTCGACGAGTCTCTCGTTTCAACTTGGGGCGTGTTAATTTCCAAGGTGTTTGCTATTCCAAGCTGTTTCCGTTCTAATATAAAAAATCAGCGTAATTAAAAATCAAATGATTTTTTCTTGGTCCTCAACTCAAAAGTCTGCCCCCCACCCACCATCTTTGTCCGACGACAGCGAAATATCTTCATTAATTTTGCTCTTTTTCTGCGGGACAGCGGCAACTCCTTCGCCTCTATCCTTTCCAATTCATTCAATGCTGCACAATTTTTAGCTCATTAATTGGTGTGGGCAACCCTTTTTTTTTTTTTTTGTTCTGGCCTTTTTGGTTTCACCCTCTCGTTGTGAAAAATCTGGACGAAAATGTCCTGAAAACGGAGCCAAGTGATTTATTTGTTTAATCCCTTTCATTTTCGACCGATTTCTTTTTATTTATTTTCCTGCCCAGCCACTTGAAATGTTGCTGATTAGAGAAAGGAACAGAAGTTAAAAGTACGATTTCGATTCATTTCTTGGCGTTTATTAAAAGTTGAGCATAATATAGGTCTTATATAGGAAAAAAGCGTTACACTTGCAACCTAATAACCTCTTAATTAATATATCCAGTTAAATGCGTTTTTAGGTTATTCGTCCACGAACAACTCCTAATTGATTCGTTATCGATTCGCATTGAGCCTCTTCGCGGCCCATCAATATGGCTAAAAGTGAAAAGAAGCTGCAGGGAAGAGCCACAGAGAGAGAAGGAGGATCGACAGACATTGAGCGACCAATGCGACTGGCAACTTGTTTAGCTGATTTTAATCCGCATTCGATACGGTAACAATTTTTACTTCATCACTCTACCGGCAACCGAATGGCCATCTCTTCATCGGTCGCATCTGAATCTCGTGGCTTCCACACCAATCAAGGCTCCTCGAGGGGCGGGAGACGAGACGAGCTTTTGACATTCGCATAACTTCCGATTTAATCCCAGCGCGTGAACGTCGTCGTCGTCGATCCGCATGTTCCAATCGGTTGAGTGGTTGCTGCTTTAGTGTTGCACCGAAAGAAATTAATATAGTAATAAGTTAATATCATTTAATACCCCACTTTTGGCAGCTTTTTAGCTGTGTGATTGGCTTGTGATGGGTTGCTATTCCTTAATTCCCACCGAAATATGCATATGCCAGTAAGTTTTTTCCAGTGCACTACTCTTACTACTTCGTGGCTCGCATCGCCTTTTGCTCCATCAGCTGAGTTATGTGCTTCTGTGCGTTGTCGTATTTTGTAAGCTCTTACGCGCCGGCTACCAAGAGCACCTCAAAGCACCTCAACTAAAGCGAACCAATCCAATCCGATCCCATAGGAGTATTATCCCCCTTCCGCTTCATTCCGTTCCGATCTCTGATACGAAACGATCCTCGATTCCAGCGAGCAGCAGTGTCGTTGAAGCGATAAAAGATCAATTTAGTTGCGCCACAGTCGCCGCTGATTTAAATCCGATCATTGCGCGACGATTTGATGCGAACTGAAACATGCACAAGGAATTTGCAATTATCGAACTTCAAAGGCCCTCTTCCCATATCAGGCTTTTTTTTTTTGATTTTGTGTGTTGTACCACCATTCGTTTTACTCGTTTTTGTGGTGATCATCTTACAAATTTGATCGCTGCTTGGAAAGAATCGCTGGGCGGTATAAGCGATCTTTTAATTGGTAAATCAATAAAGTTTCCGCCGATTCTCATTACGTGGGATTCTCTGTGGCAAACGATTTACTAAGTTTTTGGAAGTGATCCTGGTTTGGGTTAAGCTCGCAGCTTGAAAAATCAAATAGCAAAGAACTACAAATTACATGCCAAAATGCACTTCAATACAAAGCACTTGGGTAAACACCAGCAGACAGTGTGGGCGGGGAAATGTGTGTGACGTTGGCGGCGGTGGAGGCACACCTGTGGGCCACTGTGAATTTTCCTATTTTCCCTGCTTTCCCGCCACACTGACGATGTAAACCTTAAGGTATTTTGCGATAATTGCACTTTGCTGTTGTTGCTCCTGCTGCCGCTTCTTTTGCTCCTTTTCGTCCTTGCAAGGGTAGTCCACCTCTAACATCCACCACCCACTTTACTTATGTCTGTGCGCAAGATAAACAAAAGACAACTGTTCCATGTGTTTGTGTATGAGTTGTCTGGCACACGTCTTCGCCTCCCGCCCACAACACCCAGTTACCGTATTCCACTACTTTTCAGCTATTAATAATGTGAAACTTCGAGCCTAGGGTTTCCATATCAACTTGTTTGCCGTAGCCGGTGACGACTGTACTTACTACTTAATTAATTCAAATCTTGCTAATTGCATTTTATTTGCCTTCGCTGCGCAGATTTCAAGTTTTTAATTGCAAATCTCTTTTTCCATTCAAAGAATTCACGCCCACTAAAACACGACCCATTTAAATACACTAACTTTCCACTTGAAATCGTATATTATTATTATTACCCGAGCTTTAGCATACAAATTATTAATGTATTGCAGAGGGCTTTCACGGCTTTATAGAAATGACTGTTATGAAGCTATGCATGGAACTCGACAATATGATGAATTCGCAGGAGACACATTATGATCCGATGCCAGTGTTTGGATTGATCTCATATGCCCTGGCTCTTTTTGGTATCTTTACATTTTTCACAATGAGTGTGCAAAAGTACAAAGTAAGTTTATGATTTATTTATTTTATTTTTATCTCTATATCTGGAATGTTTAATCGAAAATACTAGACTTTATTTTGTAAAATTGCTGGTAACAAAGAACGAAAACCTGTATGGGTAGATGAAGAGGAGGAGGTCGAGCCACCACAATTGAAGGAGGATGTCAAGCAACCAGAAGTGGATGAGGATACCCCGCCGAATCCTTTGTCGGAGGATAAGAATTTTTCATTTGACATAGAATTTCCTGGTACACCAGGACATCCAGAAAATATGCTATTTCGAAAGCAAGGCAATGGGGAACGATTAGAAAGTTTTGTGAATGCTACTGATGCTGAACATAGCCTAGTAGTTACCTATCGCAATGAAATGGATCCAGATCCAAGTCAAATACTTTTATAAATAACTGCAGATCATGAGTCGATCAAAGTATATCAACCGACTCAACACTATGAAAATCCGTCGTCATGAAAAAATGTAGGACCAATTTTTGAGATGTATCGTTAGATTTGGGATATCCATTATTAGCGAGAAGTCTTTCCCAAATTGTTAGTGTCATTATTTTTTGATCTCGAATTGTATAAATATATCAATGTAACAATGAAACTGTCTACTTTTGTAGTTTTGTTTTTTTCTTCTCTTAAATGGTATTATTGCATTAGCATGTTTAAATTGGAGCCTAAAACCGAATGTGATTCAAAAAGCAAAGCCAAGGACACGTTCCTGCCATCATGTTCAATGGCCGCTCAATAGACTCTACTCGTTTCCGCTGTTGTAATTTGCTGGCCCTGCCAGCTGTCGCTGCGGTTGGCCGCCTAATGGTCGTCAAAGGGGACGAAATATGGGGCCGAAGGACCCCCATTTCAGCCAGCACCCCGCTTAACCACATTCATATGGTGCAGACACCCCGTCATATAGAGAGATACATCCCCATGGCCAGGACGCCTTTGGATTTCATTAAAGGCAAATTTATGCCTTTACTTGAATGTCAAATATTGCAAATGTCAAACGATGAGACGGCGGCTGAAAGAGTGTGGGGGGATATGGGATAATACACTGTTCAAAAACGCGATGGCCATTTTGCTATGCACTATCAAAAATACTTGACTCAAATGCCAGTAATATTGCTACTGGTCTACAGCATATGCATATTTGAATTTGTATTTATCTCTCATTGAAGTAATACATTTTCTCGCAGTGTACGGCATGGTATGGCATTGAGTCCCGTTAGACAATAGTGTCCTTCCTTGGGGGTAATGTAGGAGGTGGCCCATCGACGAACCCTGTTTCTGTTGGTTTTTATGCGTTGTTCGTTTTGTAATTAAGCGACGCACTTGGTTGGATTTGGGATGGGTATGGGAATTGGATGCGGATGCGAGATTTGCCTTAAATGTGTTGGGTGTACACATATACATATATTTATATATATATATATATATCTAGCAACTGATGGACTTGTGCAGGTCCTGTCTCGAAAATCGTCATGAATATATTTGCCCTGCTGCTGTGCTGGTGGTCATCGGTTGTCCTTTCTTCTCGACGCATTGACCCAAGCATCTAGATTTGCGGCCAAAGTTAGCGTTTGACATTTATGCCGGATGTCAAGTTGTCCCAAGGAGCAGAAAGTCCTCGATCCCGGTCCATTGTCAACATCATCATCATCATCAGCCAGTAGTGGTGTCCATTTTGCGCTTGTTATTGTCACTTTGCCTTGGCCTTAACTCTTTGTCCATTTTTTGTCTCCGGTTTACACAGAACAAACTAACATACGTATGCTTAGCTATCAATACCATAATAGAGTGGGGGGAGGGGCTATGGGCATGGGGTTTGGAGTGTTAACCTTTTCCTTTGCCCAACTTATTGTTTGTCTCGTTATAGTTTCTTTTCAATCGGGTCGTCCTATAGGGTCCCGGTCACTTAGTTTGGCTGGCAAATGCACCCCGGAGGTCGTTTTCGTTTCGTTTTCATTTTCATTTTCATGTCCATTCCCATTTCCATTCGCATTTCGGATATTTGTGTATTTGACATTTGGCTCAAGTGTTGCTGACTTTTCGGTTAGGTCTTTCTTTTCGCCCCCCACTCCATTGTTTGGCTTTTTCTGTGGGTTTTGTTTGACTGTTTTCGTTGTGCTCTTAATTAAAGTTTGGTCAACTGTTTAATGCTCAATGGATCGGCCAGCCTTGGGTCATAATGAGAGTTTGATATTGGTGGGGGTTTTGGTTCCAAAGGGAAACGTAGCATAATCATACCCAGTACAACATTTTCAGACAAAGAAAACGATTGTAGTTATGATTCCAATTGAATTAAATTAAGCATATTTCTGGGAAACCTTATTAATTTAAAATGTAAAATTCTAAATATGTGTTTATTACTGGAATTAGGTTATTAAATTAAGATTTAATTAATATAATACTTTAGAGATTTATATTTAATTTGATGCTTTTTTTTTGGGCATATTTTTTTGTGATTTTTCTTGGGCTGCTTGTACTCAGATTTTCTTGGTAAACCTTCTGTTATTTTTTGTCCACTTCCACTTACTGCTGGAACCTTTTTACGATGCTTGGCCCCAAAAGAGCATCACGTAGCGAATCACTTAACTTGATTCCATGACCACCCCCCATTTTGGCATTTTGCCGCCTGATGAGGCTGATGGCACAATGGGGAATCCCCGAAAAAATACAACACACAACAAAAGAATAAGAAAGACTGAAAATAATTTGCAGTTATTTGAGGCAAGCACGCAAATGCGTTCGAATCAATTGTCCAATTGCGCCGATTGTTCAGATTGTGATGGTTAGCCTTCTGCATCCCCCTTAAATTTTACTCTGTCCTCCTTGTTTTGGCCGCAAAAAAATGCGTTCAAATTGAAATGAAAAGCACAGCGTGCAACGCATCCCAAATGAGGCTGCTTGAGGGGAGGGGTGGTAAAATTTTCCTGCCTCTTGTTTTTCTTTTTATATAATACTCAGTATTAGCGAGGGTATATATTCCTTATTGGTGCAACTTAAGTAAAAAAAAAAATATTTTTTTATTTAATTTCTAGAATTGAAAAATTACGAGAGAACAATATGAAGCTGTGGAATGTAAAGTATAGGATATTTAATAGTTGGGACATATTTTGGGCTGTTTTTTTTTTTTTTTTTTTTGGTCCGTGCCGTGTGCGGTCACAAGGCTTTACTTTCACTTGGCCAGTGCAACTTTCACCCGAGACTAAAAAGGGGGCGTGGCCAAGAGGCTGGTCAACTGGCGGCACGTGTCCTAATTTTTTCGGGTATCTTGTTTTTTTTTTTTGCCGTTGGCCTATAAATAATTTGTGGCAGACCCTCAATGAGTTTGCTTTTTTTCAGTGATGTCATTTGTAAATAGCATGTTATCAATTTTCGAGATGATTGAATCAAGTGATTTGTGTGCGTGTCAAAAGGGAGTTGTCCGAGAATTTTGGGATTTGGGTTGGGGATATAGAATCGGGGATCTCAGTTACCCGCACACATACACAAACAGACACACACACACACACGTGTCTGGGGAAACTCCTTTTGAAGTTGTCTGTTTGTTGGTTTTCCGGCTAAGGAAAAATATTCTTAGACTGTTTGCCTCTCGGCTTATTAAGAGATTATCAATTTCTTTTCATGCAAGACGCGTATACTATCTATATGGATAAAAATATGGTAGGTAACGAGAAAATTGAGCTGGGATAACGAGGCTAATGGCTCCTGGGCGGCAGCCAACTAATGACAGTTCAGAAAACTGGGGAAAAAAATCAGAGGCAAAAACTGCAGGGGGCATGGGAGAGAATAATAGGACATCCATCAGATTCTTACTTTTTTGGGGTAGTTCAGTTTTACCGAATTGACTTGCAGTTTGACTGGCAACAGATGCGACCGGTTGTGTTGTCTCATTGCGAATGCACAAAGACAAAGTTGTCCGGCGGTGCTTAACCCTTTTGCTAGCCTCATTCTGCAGCATCCACCTACTTAACCCCACCGGTTTGCCCTTTCTGCATTAAGAAATTAAAATCTGTCCCAGAAAAATGCACAGAAAAGTGTGTGTGTGTGTGTTTGTTGGGCTGGGTTCACATGTGCTGCCAGCTTTTCCCCAAACATTTTTACACCCATTCTGCCACCTCGTCGACGCTCAGCGGGGCTTGCCGCGCGAGTGTTTTGTTATTTTTGCGGAAGTTTTGTAATTGCGGAAACGGCAACTGCTTCAGTTTCGGTCGCAGTTTAAGTCCCAAGTCCCATCTCCAGATTGTGCACTCTCAAAAAAACACACATAACATACATAACACAACATAACAATCTATATGTGAAAGATTTGTAAGTCTACATGTTTTTTTTTTTTAATTTTTTGTTTTTACCATTTAGGCGTTGAAATATCAAGTGGGAGTACTACCGGCATAATATAAATTTTTCTGCCTTTTCGGTATCTTCTTTTTCCCAGTGCAGATTTGTCTTCGGTATTGCTAGAACCTTAGCTCCGATTTCAGCTGCAACACTATAGCTCTGCAGTAGTGTGAGTGCTCGTCTTTGTGTGTGTACGGTGTATGTGTGTGCGTCTGGTGTTCAAGTGTTCGATATGCGGCCCGTCGACAACTTGCTCCTTCGGGTGTTGCTCGGTAGGTAAAGTTGCAAAACTTGAAGTTATGGACGCGTAAATTGAAAATACACATGAGAATGCACACTCACTCACACACATTTTGCACCATCTACCTATTCGCCACCCACTAACAATGCAACGGTTCGTGGAACGCGGTCGCCACATTATTGAAACTATAAATTTCTAAAAGCAATCTTTTGCGGGCAGACAACAACGATGCACTGTGAAAAAAGGGGGGCGGCGATGAGTTGGAGAATATGTAGAAGGGGTCATGGCAGTGGCTGGGTTTTTGGCGCTTTTCCACGAGCATTGGTGTTTGTATTTGCGTTGTAGTTGTGTGGGCCGCCGGCTGTTAACGCTTGCCACCACGTCGATGTTGTGGTCGAAAAGTTTTCTCATTTCGCATGTGCAGGCGCGTGTACTTGGCCCAGACTCAAGTTGCCACTTCCCGTGCCCCTTGGTCCCTGACCCCTGACCTCACGCCCATGACCCATCCACCTCAGGCTTGGCCCCCCTTTTTAGAGGTCCCGCCTGGAATTAGGCAACTCAAATGTTCACACAAAAAAACGAGTAGGAGAAATGCCAAGGAAATAAGGGGGAGTAATTGGCATTTTGTATTTCACTTCAATTGGCTTAAATGATGTTTGTATAGTTAAATGTTATATATATCGAGAAATTTTGTTCGTTAAGAAAGGTTTAAAAATCACTTATTACTTTTTGAAAATATCCAGTTATTTTCAGTGGCGTTTTACGTGCCACAAAATTCCGAGCGTCTTGTCATTGATTTGCCTGCCCAATTCATTTCCAATTTGCAATTAATAAAATCTCAAGCAATTTTCTATCTTCAATCTACCTGAGCCGTCAAGGACCAAGTAACATCTTCTTCTCGGTCTCTGAAATCAAATTATAGCAAATTTCCCATTAGTTTTAATGGAGGAATAGCCCATCCCGCCCATCCGCGTGGCCATCAAAGTGCTGCAGGTAAAATGCGGCTAGCGTTTCGATAGACTAGAGATAGATTCACCCGAGCTTTTCCCCAACCATTTTCCAACCCCTCGGCGATTTTACTGGTCTCGCTGGCGTTGCTATTGCCTTGGTCATTTTTATGTTCGAGCTGCGTTTTCTCATTTTCCATTTATTTATTTTTTATTATTATGAGGGGAACAGGAAATATCTTTGGGTCCTTTTCTCTTATAAATGACAACGCCCCATCGCGCAATTTGTTTACCTTACATCTGGCTATCTTTCTTTTTTTTTTCATCAATTTCAAAATTGCTACATTAGTGTTGCCCACTTAACAAGTTTTGGGGGCGAGGTTTTCCTTTGGTTTTCCTTCGCATTTCCTATTTTTTTTTTTTCGAAAGCCCACTCACTCTCTCTTTCTGTTTCGGCCTCGTTGCGTATTAAAATTAGTGATTAATTTTTACGCCCGAAATATGCAAATGTGTTGCATTGATGAATACATTCACTGGCCCACTGAGAGAGTAGATGGTGGGTTGATGGGTGAGGGGGGAAAATGGTGGGCAAAGTGGGCGTGGCGCTACTTCATTTTCTACTTCATTGCCAAAGTTCGTCGTCCGCTGGGAATTGAGCTTGAAAAATCCACCAGGCGATGCTCTGCTTGTCGATTTTCACGCTTCTTTTTGTTGCTGCTTACATTTTTCCTCAAGGAAATGAAAAAATTTTTATGTCATATTTTGTGCGTTTCTTTTCGGTTTTTTTTCCGAATAATTTTTTCCTGTGCTGGGCCAGCGGCCAAAATTGATTATGGATGAACGCAGTCGGGGCGCAATTAACATTACTTTTAATTCGCAGAGCTCCGCGGACCGCGCTAATGAAGCATGCAAATGGGAAAGCGGAGAAAACTGGGTGGATAAGATAAGTTGATGTCGTCCTTAACTTGATTTTCTCTATTAGTGTATAATTTTTAATGTATTTTCTTCGCGGCAATTGATATGCAAATGTTGACAAATTTTTACGAGTCTAACAGTAATTGTGCGCTAAGCATTTAAGGTATTTCGGCTGGAACTTGTAATGCGTTTGGATTAGTAAATATAATATATATTAAATATCAAAAAATATAAATAAATGTAATATAATTTACCAAAGGTTTTGTTTTACTAAAATCAAAGTTAGGCCTTGGTGATCTCTGATCCCATTTTCATGAGGGCTTCAGGTTATTTGAATATTCAAGCATTAGAATTTACAGCTCAGGCATGCCTTTCGCATATAATAGACATGCCATTATCACACAGGCACACACATGCCGGCATTCTGGGGATATTTCTTATGTTATCGAAATAAATCACAAATAAACATAAATAAACAAACCGAAGGCAAGGAGAAATGCCTAAGTAGATTTGTCAAAAAGTAGTCGGCAAAGAGACGTGCTCGAGATGCGCGCCGTACAAGTATGCAAAAATGAAAATAACTTGAGTAAAGTTGATATGTCTCTTCCCCACTGACAAGAATTTATGGCTGCAAAATGTCAATGGCTCACACTTTTCCCCTGCCCTTGTGTTCTTCCCATATTTATTTGGTCACATATCAAAATAAGTCTGATGATCCAATAAAGTGCTTATATCGCAACGGTGGCTTATGGCCGGGTCCTCGTGGTCCTTTTTCCTTCGCTTCGCTATTCTTTTCCCTTTTTTTTTTTTTTTTTGTCTGTCACATTAGCGATGCCCATCAGCTTACTCCCATCTCTGGGTAAAATTATGGAGAGGCTGATCCTAAACAGGCTGCTCACATGCAAGGATGTTACCAAAGCGATTCCCAAATTTCAGTTTGGCTTCCGGTTGCAGCACGGTACTCCTGAGCAACTACATAGAGTAGTGAACTTTGCTCTGGAAGCTATGGAAAACAAGGAGTATGCAGTAGGTGCCTTTCTTGATATTCAACAGGCATTTGACAGAGTCTGGCACCCTGGGCTCCTGTACAAAGCGAAGAGGCTGTTCCCGCCGCAGCTATATTTGGTTGTTAAAAGTTTCCTGGAAGAACGCACATTCCACGTCTCTGTTGATGGGTACAAATCATCAATCAAGCCAATTGCAGCTGGAGTTCCTCAAGGAAGCGTTCTTGGCCCAACCCTATACTCAGTTTTTGCTTCGGACATGCCTACTCACACACCAGTTACAGAGGTAGACGAAGAAGATGTGCTCATAGCCACCTACGCTGACGATACTGCTGTGCTCACGAAAAGTAAAAGTATCCTGGCTGCCACTTCTGGTCTACAGGAATACCTGGATGCATTCCAGCAATGGGCTGAGAACTGGAATGTGCGCATCAACGCTGAGAAGTGTGCCAATGTGACGTTCGCCAACCGAACAGGTAGCTGTCCGGGTGTCAGTCTGAATGGGAGACTGATCAGACACCATCAGGCTTATAAATACCTTGGTATTACCCTCGATAGGAAGCTCACCTTCAGCAGGCACATCACAAATATTCAGCAAGCGTTCAGGACCAAGGTTGCTCGTATGTCTTGGCTCATTGCACCACGCAACAAACTGTCGCTTGGCTGCAAGGTCAATATTTACAAGTCCATATTGGCCCCCTGCCTGTTCTACGGCCTGCAGGTATACGGCATTGCTGCGAAGAGTCACCTTAATAAGATCCGGATCTTACAGGCGAAGACCTTAAGAAGAATTTCGGGGGCTCCTTGGTATATGAGAACAAGAGACATCGAACGCGACCTCAAGGTGCCCAAATTAGGAGACAAGCTCCAGAACATCGCCCAAAAATATATGGAAAGGCTTAATGTACACCCCAACAGCCTAGCAAGGAAGCTAGGAACTGCAGCTGTGGTCAATGCTGACCCTCGGACTAGAGTCAAAAGAAGACTCAAGCGACACCACCCTCATGACCTCCCTAACCTGGTTTTGACCTAGAAAGTCTTAGTTTTAAAATTCATTAGAATAATCAAATAAATAATAATTACTATGTTATATCAACTATTATAATTCTCCCTATCATTTTTAGGATTAAAAATCTGTTAGTCTTAAGTAACCAAGACACATTGTAAAATAAAATAATTTAAGCAGATCAAATTAAGTTGCCGCATGGGTAACAGTGCGTTGATCAAATAATAAAAACATCATCGTAAAAAGACAAAAAAAAAAAAAAAAAAACATTAGCGACGCATCGCAGCCTAATATTTTTGCATAGCATACTTTTGCGGGCTTGGGTTGTTGTAATGAAAATAAATGCGTTACATTTCAATACGTTTGCCACAATCCCTTCGTTTTTTGATTTATGTGCGAGTGGGCCTGTATGAGCTTACGTGGGTGTGTGTGCATTTGACATTTGTACGAGACACGTGAAAATATTTCGAGTGCTAGCGAAACCGAAACTACCTCAGACAGTCATTCCAATTCGAATCAAAAGCCAATTCGCCACCGACTAACAAGCTCAGATGATGGAGGTTAATCCGATTAATGTATTACACGATAACTAGTACGCATCTTGACATCAAATATTCTTTTAAAATTAATTAATATTTGAACTAAATCTATACAATTTATATTATATTTTATATATATTATGTTATATCTACAGGGAATATATTTTTAATTGCTCATGCTCTTATTATCTTAACCTATGCTGTATTAAGATACTCACCGCTATCTGTACACACACGCATATCTCAAGATGGCAAAAAGAAATGATTTATTTGTGGCATTTCTAGGACTTCCACCCAGGACTCGCAGCTGCTTTTAATACATTTTTCTACTTTCGGCATATTTGGCGCTCCATGCATGACAAATTGTTAAGAAAGCGCAGTGGAAAGGACCTTTTCCGTCTTTTCACCCACCACCACTCCACACACACATGTGGTTCCTTAGCTCTTTTAGCCTGCTCCTTATCATCGAAATGTACTCGAGAAAATTCCACAAATAACGCGATGCCAGCTCCACTTGCACTCACTTTGCTAGATTTTCCAAGGATTCGCTAGAGGGGGAAATGGAAAGGGGTCCTTGCATGCATGAGCAGTTCATTGAGTTGACATTGAGTGCTTGTGATTTATGTTGGATTTTTGCCACTTCTTTCTGCCATTGCCTGCCAAAGACACGAGAACGGAGATGTTGAAATCTTCATAATAATATTTGGGGTTCAAGGGTTGAGCTGTATGCGAAAGTGTAACATTTGTCAGGCAATCGAATGGGGGAATAAAGCTACTAAAAGGGGTTAACTAATAATACACAAAGACGATTTAAGCAGGTGCTCAACTAGTTTATCAATGTCACTTTTATAATATCAAATATTGTTTTCAAAAATCATTGGTTTTTAGTATATAAGGATTGCATCTTTTAACTTAAAAGACAAACAAAGTTAAGTTGTAAAAAAAAGCCACTGACCACACCTGCGAAAAAAAATAAAACCATCGACATCTTTGGTTTCTGACAGTTTCTTTCTGTTTTGTAAACCAAATTGCGTTTACGTCATCAACAGTCGTCAGTCAACCCCCCCTTCCCTTTCTTTCTGTTCGACCCACATCCCTTAACATTTTACCCCCTCGCAGAAGCAAAACCATCTACGTTCCGATGCTCGTCTGACTGACGACTGAGTTGCCATATATTCAAACTAAATGTGTCACGTCCAAACAACAAAAATTTCATTTATATTCGCATATATATGTAAAAAACAAAAAAAAAAGCAAAGAATGAAGAATATTTAGAAGGAGAAACAGCTAGAAGAATGAGCTTGAAATGTTATAAAGTTTATAGGGAGGTGGAGAGTGAGATTTTTTTCGGGGAGCTGGCTTTGGTTTATTTTAAATTTGGAGCAATTTGGAGAGATCCACCTTCTCGCGCCAAAAAGTACAAAAAACTCCACCTATTTTAGAGGAAGGGTGTGAAATGGTTACAAATTATGTGCAGCATAAGCTGAAGCTGCTGCTTCTTCTAACACTTAGTTTTTTTTTTGTTGCTTTTTTTTACTCCTTTTCTGCGTGCGGCGTTTTAAGCAGCCACTTCCTGCCACGCCCCTCCTTTTTTTAGGGGCGCTAGCAACAAATCAACGGAAACGGAAGTGGCAATGGAAATGGAAATGCGACGGCGAATGAAGCGAAGCCGCAAAAGGTGTAAAAAAACGAGCGAACAGAGATGAAGATGAAAAATCACAAAAATGTTAGCGTTAGTCACACACAGAACGACATAAGGTGGAAAAGCGGACGTGGGACTTTCGAGGTTTTCCGACGGAAAGTCCTCGAGGTTTTGCATCGGTTGGGAAAATCTTTTAGAATTGGTAAAAGCAGAATTCAACAAAACCGAAACCCTTCAAACTAGAAATATATTCTTGTACTATCAAAAATTAGATTTATTTTTTTAATAAATAATTTGTGGTTAGTGCGAGGTCTTTATTACTTCATAACATTTTTTGGGGAAAGTATTAATAGCAATGTTCTGGATAGGTTGGTTCAATAAAGATCGGATATATCTAGTTACACAGTTCTCTAACACCCTGGATTTTAAAATTATATTTCCCCATTTTCCACACCATTCCATTTTTTTTAGCTTTCTTTTGCATTTCTCTGCACTGGAAATTCTTTTGATTTATGTTAATTTGAATAAGTGCGCACCATCAATTTTTTTGCTTCCAAGTCTTTTCCCCATTTTTTCCCCCCTCTTTGTCCCCAGCTTTACCTTTCTCTGTCGTGTCATGCGTTTTAGCACCAACTACTTTTCCACTACTAATTCTGCAGCGGGGAAATGCTAGTCTCCATATGCAGTTAGGATCGTCGCAAATGCATCTTCCTTATCGCCCATTGAATATTTTTCTATGCTGTATACTGATTTGGCTATCTGAGTTCTTTAACAATGCTTCATATCTTTTCAAAAAAAAAAAAATGTACGAGTAATCCCTGCAATTTATTGAGGAGTGTTGTGGTAAGAACTTGTTTAGCATACGGTAGCCCTTCTTGAGGAACCCCAGATGGAACCCTTTGTCGAAAGCCAATAAGCCAGCCACTTTGCCACCCAAAGAATACGGGGGCTTGCCAAGGGTTAAGGTATTTAGATGTGAGGGACTTAAAGTGGAAAGGCCGTCAAACGGAAATCAGATTTGTGTCTGGCATTTCTTGCGCTTGATTTGTTTGCATAACAAAAAGACGTCCAAGGATGGCGAAAAGGACATGCGTGCAAGTCTATCAAAACTAATGTTACAATGTCCTCCGCCCACGTTTTCCACATTTCCTTCTCCTTCGGGCTGGAAAAGTGAAGGAAAATCTGAAGGCCCCGTGGGGTAAACGAAGTGGACTCTGCTGTTTTATTTATTTTATTATTATTATTCGGTTTTTTTTTTTCCTGGGTAGACCGCAACTCGACCTTAAAGTGTGTCATTTCACGGTGCGCCTGCAACAACACCCCTTTTCCTGGTTTTTTCTTCAGCTTTCCACTCACTTTTTGGGCCTGTGAAATGTAAAATTTTTATTGTTCGTGTTTCTCTTTTATTGCCAGCGGGCGGCGCATCTTCAGCCGTCGATCTGCCACACTCCTTACCACGCCTTACGCCCTCCTTTCTGACTATATTTGAATGCCCCTTACGCTTTAAGTTGAAGGGTACAGGGTATCTTGCAGTGATGCTCATTCTTTGCATTATCAAGGATTCACAAGCATTATAACTTCAATATTTTATTATCTAAAGCTGAACAATTGTTTTTAATCAACCAAAAATTCTCATAGACAGACATATGAACTCTTATTTAACAGCTCAGTGAGTACAGGGTATCACATTGTCGCAGCGTTTATTATTTCCTGATTTTCACCAGTGACTTTTCGACTTTTCCCACATGTCGTATCAGCGACTTTTCCCGCGTGGCCTTTTGCCCACTGTCCTGCCCACCAGCCCCGCTTTTCCTTGTTTTCCAACCTCCTCTCCATGTACTTTTATTCAGCCCTCCCTTCTCGGCATTTTCCTACGACCATTGGCTTTTTTTTCAGCCTTTTTTACTTGGTTTCTCCGGTTTTTCGCGATTTTCAACGCATGAACCTCAGGGGTTGTCTTCTGCATTGCCTTCTCGCACTCCCCCCGACCACTTTATTTTTTGGGTTCCGTATTATTTCGCATTTAAAAATAGATTTGCATTTGTTTGTTTGTCTGGGTGTGTTTGGCGTGTCCAATTGATTTATGGTTTTTGTAAATAACGGAGAAAAAAATTCTCGAAAAGGTTGCGCCACGGGGGCAGTTGGGAAAAAGGGCGAGGAATATCTATATACACAAACATATATAGTGGCTTTTTATCGGGGGCGTTGCGGAAGGGTAAAGTATAAAGTAAGCTCTCCGCCGTTGTTTACTTTTTGCGGTTATTTTGCGGTTCCGCGTTTTCCTTTTTTCCCATTTTCCAATATATTCTGTCCGCGAGAGTTTATTGACTTTTCAACTGATCCTTTGGGTGTAATTGTTGTTATTGTTTGCATTTTAAAACTCAAAGACGCCGCAAATGGGTAAACCAAAAGTCAAAATGATGAAAAAAAATCTAGTTATAAAATGCAAAACGCACAAGGGAATCTCAATGACACTAATAGACAATAAAAAACATGTTTTAATGCATTTTAAATTGCGAAAAATATGGTAAAAAGAATGTTTATACTACCAATTATCGTTTACCACATTTACTGTTCAATAATCGTTAGAAAATCAAAGAAAAGAAAAGATAAAGGGCTACAATTAAAACCTCACTAAAACGGTATGGTAATGGCTTGTAAGGAATTTATCGGATGCCCCCACGCTGTCAGTGTATGCACCAAAAAAAAAGGCTGTTAAAAAAAGAAGGAAACACAATTAACTGACATTGGCAAACAATTGGCGATGGAATCGTGTACCCTCTTCTATTTTTATCCAACGCCCCCTCAAGATATTGTCACCAAGAAATGAAAAGCCAAGGGCGGTCCCGGCCAATGAAAAGCGGTGGGAAAACCAGGAAAGCGGGGGCAATACAATGGGGAACAAGTAAACAACAATATACAAATAAATTGATGTCATTTTCGTTTTCGTTACGTCTCAAATGGAATTAGTAGCACGCTAAAAAATAAACGAAGGCGGGAAGACCTGTGCAGAAAGGACAAATCCAAATAAAAACCCCAAACGAAAGCTCCCATACAACATAAAAAAAAAATAACCGAAAAAAAAGACGTAAGGAAATCGGGAGGCGAAGCAAAAATGGGCAGACGGCAAAGGAAACGCAAACGAAAACAGACGGCAATGAAAACGCAGATAAACATATTCGCGAATTTGTTATTATCAGAAAAATATTGCGCAAATAAAGCCAGGGGTGTCGTCAATGGGAAGAAGATTGCCACCAGCTTAAACAAAAGAAGAGTGCACAGAGAGAAATGCATTTACATATATGTATAACTCATTAATTTTGAAATGAATATAAAGAAGTAAAAAATGCATGTGTGCATTTTTATGGCAAGAATAATTAACTTATGTATATCCTTAGAATTTTATAAGTCTAATAATTTGTTCCGCTTTGGACGTAGAATTTCTGCCAGTGCATGCAAAATATTTTTTGAGGAGTGTGTGGGTCGTGTGTGTGTGTGTGTGCGGCGTTAATTCCCTAGTGACTGCATGTGACGCGTTTTGCATGCGGTTTTCTCGCGTTTTCCAAGCGTTTGAGCGTCTGTTGAACGAAATTAACGTACGGGGGGTGATTGAGGGTTAAGGTAACTGCCAGGGTTGGGTGGCAAATTCAAACGGCGGTGTCGCAAATTAGGTAAAAAGCCCAGCCAGACAATCAAAGATCAAAACTTTTTGATAGGCAAATGCGAGTGTGACATGTGTGTGGCTTGATACTTTTATTATCCTGACTTTTCTTCTGCTTGTTTTTTTTTAAAGGCTTTCTGTCAGGAGTTAAATGGCAGCCGACTTGTACGATTTGGAATTTGATTCGAATCGAAATTGATCTCCTGAACCGCTGGGGAAATGACTGGTGTGGGTTAATTGATGATTTAAGAATGCCTCATCGGATGTTTAACAGGACTTGCGGAAGGGGAACTGGATTTGTGCACTGGCATTGTGTTTCAATGAAAATGTTAATGAAGATACGCAAGATATATGACGTATATGCATATATGATTTTAGCTTGATAAAGCCGAATTCAATTAGTTAAAACTCTTAATTTCCACAACAACATTTCAGCGGTCTCACCAATTTTCCCCCTTTCCCTTTTGATTGTCAAGGTTGTCACCCCACACCCAACAGCACGAAATTTGACACCTGTTGTTTGTCAAAAATATTTAATTTCTAAGTGGAAAAATTGTGAATTCAACGAAAAGACAGAATTTCCCAAAAAAAAAATTCAAATAAAAATATAGACAAAACCACCCAAAACATTGATAAGAGCCGAAAAATGGTAGCCAACCCCTACCAAAAACAAAAAGATCGAATAAAAAAAGTTGCCTTCACCTTTCCCAGCGAAACGTGTAAATGGACTTTTTTTTTTTTTTGGGTGTGCGTTGACTGACTGACTTACCCACCACTCAAATGCAAAATGGCGATTATTCATAAATCATTAAACACCATTTGGCGGGGGGCCTCTAAAATTTTTATCGCTTTTCCAACAAACTGGCGAAGAAAAATTCCTAATGAGCCAAGCGAAGAAGAGCAGTAGCCACCAAAAAAATAAAAAAAAAAGTTAAAAAACTTCGGAAAAAATCAAAGGCCGTTTCCCAAAGAGGGTGGGAATGTTGGGCTGTAGAATTTCGCGGGCTTTTTAACAAGGCGCTCAGGCAGAAGACAGCAAAAAAAAAAAAAAAAAGAAAACGGTAGACTCGGACGAAGACATTAAAAATTTTGTTTGATACTTTGGTCGCTGCTGCCACACACCCCACCCACCGAAAAACGAAAAGGAAAACCCACCCCACACTCCAAAAATCGTATGCCACCACTTACATCACTTCTTTAGCATTTCTTTTTTTTTTGGCTTTAGCATTTTCGGCCGCTGTTCTGGTCGTTTGATTTCCGCTTCCGTTTGCCGTTGAGATTAAAAAACATTTTCGTGCGTTTTTTCCCTCATTTCCCTGATGTTTTTCATCGTTCCTCTTTCACCACGGATACGGATACGGATGGCCGTGGCCAACGGTTGCGTCTCTATCTGTGAGATACATTAAATTAAAAATTCATCTTTAATCAAAAATTATTGTTGGCATGCACAAGACAAAGTAGCGACGTCGAACCATTGGGATCGGGGATAAGGGGGCTTTATATACACCCTATACACGTATATATATATATATATATTAGGGGAGTAGCACGATGTCCTAAGCGCTGGGCAAACATAGTTGACAATATATCAAAGTTTCTGGCATCTTGGCGGCATGGGAGTGAGAGTGGCCTTTTTGTAATTGCTCTTGTCGAGAGTTTGGCTTCTGAGGTCTTGCATAAAATGTACAGTGCGGTCCAAAGGAGATCCTGGAACATACTGAAGACATTTTTTTGAGGATTACCATTACCGAAACTATAGATAGTAAAAAGTATCCAAGACACTTTAATGGGTTGGGAAATATTAGCAAACTCATGAAATGAAGCTTACGAATAAACAAACGTAAGTGAATCCATTATATTAACATCAACCCCATTACATGGTTAATTTTATACGTTCTATCAATATGTCACCAGAAAATACCAATACCAAGAGTCAGAGAGTCTGCATCACAAAGATTACCTGGCCAAAAACTTGGCTGATTGTTTAACCACCCAAAACCTCAACCAACAATTTCAACTTAATTAAATGAGTCTTTAATACTTTTGGCTGGATGGTAAACAGAGAAAGGGAGCGATGGCGAGAACGAGACGCAAGATGCATCCTTCGTCGCACATTTACATTAATGTTCATATGTGTTTGTTTGGCCAAGAAGAAAAAAGGAGCCAACAAACTTTTCAGTTTGAAAAGAGAAAGGGACGTGCGTCTGGGCCAAAAATAAAGTTGATTAAAATTTGAAAGATTTTTGACAGTTATTATGCGCCGGCGGGTGGATAAACTGAAACTGAAGCGAACAAACTTGTGCGAAGTGTCAATATTGAATTTTAAGCTCGCTGTCTTCCCAACTCTTTTTTTTTTTTTTGAATTTTACTATGCGAAAAATGAGTTGGAAATATCCAAACCCCAGTTGTGACATGATCGCCCATTTAACGCAACTTCAGCACCTAATAACTTGGCTAAAAACAGTCGGAGCATTGAATGTTATACCTTCCAGAGCTCAGCTTGATGAATACAATAATATTATATCAAAACCTGCTTACCGAATTTTTTAGCCATTTTTCGCCTAATTTTTCGAAAGGTAAAAAATACTGAAAAAATGAGTATTCAGTAAAAATGTAAATTTGAATGCAGATCGATAGATATATGAAATACAAGCTTTATGAGGTATGCCACGTTAAGATCGGAAGTCAATAAAGGCTATTATGTGCTCTAGAAGTGCAGTTTTGGGTAACCTTTAAGTAATATTATAAAAAAAGAATTTTAAATTTACAAATTAAAGTGGGAAATTTCACACAACCAATTATTAGTCCTACAAGACACCAGTTATTGAAAACTAGAAAAATCATGATAATTTTCTCCATGTACTGGACTGTACTCGATCGCTTAGAGGCCATAAAAACCGCACACGGCCAACTGCAGATGAAGTAGCTTGCCTTAATATAAAATTACATTTTATAGCAGTCATCGCGGGGTATGGGTGGGCGTCGAATGGGGCGGCAAGGACATTCAAACTAATAAGGCTGGTTCAATTTAATGAGCAGACGTCGCAACTTTCCGCTACGTTGGACGCGTTAAACTAATCAACGCAGTGCCACCCACTTTTAGTTCAACCCTCGGCAACAGTTGTTTGTTTGTCTGCTCAATTGCTTGTTAACATTTTGCGCAATTTGGGTTGGTAGCGTGGGGAAAGGGGGGCTTAAACTACCTGCAAACATGGAAAAAAACAGAAACCAATTGAGCGCGAGTGTATGAGTGTATGTATGTTCTGTATGCGTTTGTGGGCACCACGGAGGACAGTGGCCTGTAGAAAGTCATAAAATTTTATAGTTTCGTGGGGCGGGGCAGGTTGTCCAAATAGGAATTGGCCGTGTGTTATGACTGTGAACTAATCGCCGCAGCGTTTTCGGTTTGCCTTGGGCCAGTTAATGAAATGGCCATGGCTCAAATGAATTCTGGGTACCATTTTTGGGGGGCGCGATTTCGGGGGTCGAAGTAGATGACCTGGCCCGGGGGTCATTGGGCAATTAAGGGCCATCCGATTCTTTGGACATAAAGATGTCTTCAAGAAATTCGACCAAAGGTCAGATGGGTCAGCACCGGCCACCCCAAAACATTGTAATTACACTGACTTTAATTGTGAAACTCAATTTATTGGTATTTCAGCAAGAAAATTGTACGCTCAACCTTTTGCAACTTAAGATTTCAAAAAAAAAGTACTACAAACGTAATCCTCCATTCCGCGACCTTATAAATTACAGTCTATTAATAATTTCCTGATTGATTTGTATCGATTGTGCACTTTGATCCCGAGAGCTCAATAGACAACCTAATTGGGGCGCAAACCGTTGGATATCCTAACAATTTCACTCGTATTACATTACACACAATCAAATGAAATCAAATCACACAAATCAGGCCAAATCGCTGTCGCAATTTGCCGTTGGCAAACATTGGACCCATGTCGTACGTATAAATATACATATATAGATGCTACGAGCATAGGCCAACAACCCCAAATGCACACGAAGATCTGACAAATCTCAGGCATAAAGCATAACTCACGCTTATGATTTTTAAGGGCACATCAAAGACTGAACCCCTTTTTTTTTCTTTCCTTTGGATCCCCTGAAGAACACTATAACCAATAAACATTGTTGCAGGATTGCTTGTTTTTGCAGCTAATAAAATCATAAAAAATAAGCAAATAGCCGGGCATAAGTGGCCAGAGGGTTAAGGTCCAAGGGGGAAGTTAAGGGCTAGGATGGCAATGACAAGTGGATTTTTTATCACTAAATTCGGTAAGAAGGCGCCGGCCTCGATAGTCCAAAGAAAATGGATGTATGGATGAATGGCTTTTCCTTCAGTCTTTTCTTTTTCTCTCAGGAAAGGGTCTGTATTCGAGATTGGGCTACACAGAGGGAAATAAAACCATATATTTACTTCCTTAGACTTTGTAATTTTGGACTTAGCTTACACAATATATAGCAAATACTTTCAACAGTTTCTTACTGTGCATAAAATAAGGGGTATGGCTGATTGCCGAATGGCACCACAATGCATGCAAATTGTAACAAGGATAATGGCAAACTCTCAAAAGACCACCGCAAACAAGACGACTATGACGACAAAGTAGAGCGCGTCAACCCCCAAAAAAAAAAAAATATATACTCGGATACCCGGAAAAAGTGAGACCCACACGCTTTACTGCCACTTGACAAATTGGTCAAGTGATTTTGCACAAAAAATGGACCAAAAGATGCGGAAAACGGGACGCTGGTGGCTGAGTGGGAGGCCATAGGCCATGTGTATATAATTGGGAGGGGGTCAGCAGGTCAAACGATAAAGTATGCTCAAGTCAGGGGTAGAAAACTAGACTACCGAATCGAAATTGGGACCGCAAATATGTTGCTTGATAATTAGGATCTTCCTCTTAGTATTAGTATTGAAATAGTATAATAGTATATAGTATAGTATAGTAGAATAGTATATAAACCATAGTTATAATTGCAATTGAACCTAAATGAAATAATCACAAAATAGACCAACAAACCCAAAGACTTCGAGTGCCATGTGCTTGGCCCAATTTTTAGCCACTAACTACCCTTCGATAAATTGCAACTCTTTGGCCGTTTTTTTTTTATCATGAGCGTTCCGGGGATTCCGATTGTGGATGTGAATGCGAATGTTAAGCTCATCAAATCGAGCGATTGACAAATTGCTTGTCTACGTGTGTGTTCCTCGGTTTCTAGCCATCGTAATGTGATTTTTCCTGGTTGGTTCGTGTGTGGACTACTGACAACTCTATATGGCGGAGAGGGTGAAATATACCCCCAATCCGTACTCTATATGCACCATATATATTCCCAACCCGAGCCCGTATTGCTGCCAATTCGCTGGGATGTGTGGCAGAATGTATTGCTTGTAATTGTCTGTTTGATGGACCAAACAATTTTGATTGAATTCAATTACAACGCCAACCCCTTTCGCAAATTTTTGTTGCTTTTTATTTTCTTTTGTATTCTCATTGGGGTGATGCCGCTTGTTTGCAATTTTTCTGGCCTTTTTTTTTGTTGTTGTTGGTTTTAGTGATTTGCAATAATTTCGATGCCCGCCTCGCCTCATATGTGAAATATGCCGTTGTCATGGTTTGTTTATTCAGTGCGGATGTCCTCCGGCTAACCCCCGACCCATCATCCTTAACCCACTCAAAAAGATCCGAAAAAAATGCACTGGAGAAAAGGAGTAAATGACTCCTTTTTGTAAGGAAAGAGAAAATTTCATGTATTGCATTGGAAATGTAGTTGATGTACTGGAGTTCCTATGAAATGTTACACATTTCGATTTAAATTTTTCCAAGTGCATTAACTTTGCTGCCCGCATGTGCTTCGTTTTTGTCCTTTTTTTCTTGGCCTTTTCTTGGAGGGGAGCTCTCCGGGCAAAAGGGTTTCAGTTTCGGCATCGCTTTCGATTTCTTTGTTTGTCCCCCGTCTCCATTTCTTTGCTTTCTTTGCTGGCCAAGTAGATTAAGTGATTTTCAAGTCATGTCCTTTTTTCCTTTGGTGTTTGGTGTTTGCGCCCTGATGGACTGCTGCCAAAAAGAAAGTCATGTCATGTCGGGCGTGTGGCTGTGTGTGGGTATTTATATATGTGGGTTTTGTGTTTATATTACAAGGGTTATTGAGCAAATCACCGGGCGACAAAAAGGGAACGAACGAACGGCAGCAATGAAATCTTGTTTGTTAGCATAATTTGTTTGATTTTTATTAGATAGACAATATGTGAGAGCACTAACCGGACCATACTTGGCTTACGAAATACAGCCCCTTTTTCTATTATTATTATGATATTTTTTCGTTTGTGCCAAGTCATATTAGTGGCACATAGCAACTCAACTTTTGGCCCGACACGTTTTCGTTATTAATTTTTATTACGAGTCCAAATAAATTGCATTACCTACACACACATGCAAGCACTAATTTTGTAAATTGAATTTACTTACACGAAAAAACAAAAACCCTTTTTGTTGACCAGATCCGGAAGGAAAAAGAAAACAAAATTGCAGAAACCCTAACAAGGCCATTAATAAAAATGGAAATGGTTAGGTATTTCATTTGGTTGGGCGCGCTGCGATGACTGTGTAAAGTCTTTGAACAATAATATATATCGAGCGACGGGTCTCCAAGGACCTCTCACGAAGAAGACGCATAAATATCAGAATGCTCATAAATTCCGCCAAGTGCCATTAATTTCTTGACATTCTATATGCATATGCACCCCAAAAGAAATACCTAGGACCACATCCCCATCTTATATCGTTCAAAATAATGATTTACTCGGTGCAAAAACTTTTACCAGCATACATTTTTAATATCAAACAATTTGTAATAAATAAAAGGGCAATGGCATAAATGTCAGCTACGACAGGATGCTAAACCTGAGTTGTTTTAAATATTGAATTTTAAAATTCTTTTGTGAATGTATAAGGGATTCATGGTTTATATTTTGGATCGAACATCATCCATCAATGATATTTATCAATATTTATCATTATAATTCTTCAAATATTGCAAAATCGTAGTCAATATTGTTAGTTTCATTTTAATCGTTTTATTCGAACGATGCGTGGTACAGTTGTGCGCACTAAGGTTTAGCCATATTGTTATTTTAATTTCGAAAATTGCAACAATAACAATGCAGTACTGCTAACAATAACAAACACACGCACACACATGCATATGCATCTCGGCTATTGCATATGTATGGGACAGTGTGTGAATGAGACAGTCGACGTTGAGGAAGAAAAAGAGAGGGAATAAGAAAGCGCTGAATGTGTATTTGTCTACATGACAAGTAGGCAATATTTGCATACTCAATTGCATTGTAAATTTTTTCTATGCAACACACACACACATGGGCAAAAAAAACACACACACACACACACACCCAAGTGAAAATGTCGCGCCTAAGTGTATGCAATGCAAAAAGATGCAGAAAACTGAAACAGAGAAAAGGAATTGTGAGCAAAAAAATGTGAAAAAGTGCTGAACAAAGCAATCAGAGCAGGTGCTACTGTGTGGGTGTGTGTTAGAATTGTATGTGTGTGTGTGTGTTGAGCTGTTGATGATGACTGTGACGACAAAGAATCTGAGAACGATGACGACAACGTATGTACAGTTTTCATTTGAATGACAAAAAGTCAGGTGGGCCACCACTCAAGTACCTGTATATACATATAAATTTATATATATATATTTATATGTGTAAACATATCCGCGTGAGAGGGAGTGGGCGTGGCTTGACTCACTGACTGTATATAAATACACCATATGCGGTGCATATTTCGCCTAACATCACCCACCAAACACTTAACATATTCTAATTATTCATGCTTATTTTATATTGTGTATGGGCGCTACTTTGTCGGTGGTAAAGGTGTAGTAACGGTTGGAAACAAAGGGGGGCTAGATTGGGAATGGGGATGTTAGCGGCAACCTGCCTGTCTTATTAAAAATTACAAATAGTCAACGTTTAATTATTTGTGCTAGTGCGTTAAGAAGGACCCGAGATTAATGATAAACCTAGAGGATAACTATTTAACATTTACCCTTTGGACAAGATGGGAAAAAGAACTGTATAAATAGTTAAATATACAAACCAAATTTATGAATTTTTAGGGAAAACATTTATTTGTGTGGAGTGCTGACGACACAGTTAAAGTTCTTAACTCTGTGGCGTAAAAAAATTTGTAAATAATGAAGATGTTTTGTTAAAATTTGTTCCTATTGGTCCACTCTATTTTGCAACAGTGTTGGTAATATCCGTGTGCAAGTAGCCCACTTTCGGCTGCTCCCGATATATTGTGCGACAAGGAAAGGTGACAAGCCAAGGATATATTACACTGTAAAATCACACAGAGGCCCCATAAAATCATTAAATTGGACAATATTTTATGTGGAAAAAGATCTATAAATTATGGTTACAAATAACATTAATTTTTTTTGTTTCAATCAATACATATGTATATGCGTGTTTGTATACCATAAATTATTCATTATTGATTTATTTTCCTCGGTGCACTAAAAAGGCACAGTATACAAAACTGAAGCATTTTGCACCAATTTTCGTGACGATGTCAACAGCAACGCGAGCTGGAAACACAAGAAAATGTTAAGGGAAAGGCAAAACGCCACCTAGCTGCTATTCCACGCACTACAAGCCACACACATACAGGCGTAAAATGTACACACATACACAAACTAATGTTGATGACAATGTTATGGGCGTCCTGACAGCCATAAGCGCACTCGACAATCCAAACTGGGCGTGACACCTGCACCACGTAGATGATGCAACCACCTTGCACTACCCAACTACACCAACTCACCCAGAACAGTCCCTCTCCGCCCACTATCCCACCCAATCCCCATGCCTTTTTTTCACGCCAAGTGTTCATAAAGGTTGGCAAAGAATAATTACCACAAAAAATATTGAAGAATGTCTAAAAAAAAATTGGAAATGATAGATGAAAATTTACATACATACATTATTAAGAAAACCAAAGGCATTATTATAAATAATATAAAAATCGCTGGGTGTAGAATATATTATAGAGAATGGATAGATAAATTGTGGGAATATTTTTTGATTTTTAGAACTTCTACTTCTATCTTAGGCACCTTTCTACACATCAAACTTTGGAACTACCTGCCTTTTAACTAAATAAAATAGTTTCTCTTGATTTTGTCGGGAATTCAAATAGGCGATGCCCCTTAAAAATATGCAACGCCAAATGCAGACCAAACACACCTGAGCAGATGGAAAATGGGAAATTCTGGCCATGGCTATGTGATATCAAGCGTTGAAGTAGCGTTAGGAAAATGGTTGGGTGGCTGTAAAAAAGGGCGCCCATCTTTGGCTGCTGTTGTTGTTTTGTTTAGCTATGTGTGTGTGTGTGTGTATGTGTGCAAGAGATTTGCAAACTAAAGCCTCATCACAATGTCCTCAAAATTCAAATAGCAACAACACAGCAACTGTAGTTGGGCACGAAAAGCAGGCTTCTGCCGTATTTTTCTATCTTCATCTCACTCTTTCTTTATCTCTCTCTCTCTCTCGCTCTCTCTTGGCCAGTAAGTCCTAGGCTCAAGATCCAAAAAGGGGGCGGCTAGCATTGGAGGGCGAGGCCGGGTTTGAGCCTCGGCAATTGTCACACGACGCTACTTTTGCAAATTATTTTTTCCACTGCGTGTGTGTGCAATGTCTGCTGTATATGAATTGCAAATAACCCAAGCCCACCAGTCCAACTCAAAAACCCAAAACCCATCCCAAAAAAGAATGAAAAAACAGTATTGCCAACCCAGGCGCTTTTGGTACCTACATTCAGAGAAAAAAGATTCGTTTTTTTTAGGCTTTTAAAAGTTCCTCTCTAAAGCTTACGAAAGAAAGAAGTATACAACAATAAAAATCAAACAAAATATCTTAAATGTATAAAATCGTACTTGTAATCTCAAAAAATTTCTCGCAGTGCATGCCGAGTTGCTTCTTAACAAGCGGCACCTGTGAGCTGGCACCTAGCCCCCTACCGCATCCCCCCTCTTAGCCCAATGGAGCCGCCAAACCCCTGCTGCTTCTGTATATGTATGTATGTGTAAGTGGAATATGTTTTATTTAGCATTTTTAAGTGTTTGCTGGCTCTGCCCAGTAAGCGTCTCCGACACCCCCCAAAAGCCCCCCATTCTCACAGAACGTATTCTGATTGTTTGGGCTGACTGTTGGACCCCCCCCCCCCCCACACACACACATACACACTTTGCCAACCCATTCCCATTTCACCCGACACCCCTGCTTTTTTCCTTGGTCGTTGCTCGTTGTAGCTGTAGCTGATGCTTGAAGCAAAATAATAATTATTGTTATAGAAAGGACAAAGTATAATTTCAGATATGTGTAGTAGCGCCCAAGAGGAGGAGGTCGTCCTTAAAACGAAGAGGTTACAAGGGGGTTATGATGGCGGGGTAACACCCATTTACGAAGGGGGGGGGGAGGGGTAAAGGTAGAAGGCTCTGAGAGGGGCCAAAGCTCGTTGCACTCTCTCGGGCCCAAGACAAACAGAAATAGAAATTAATGAGTTGATACAAGGTGCTGCAGTTGAAGATGATGAGTGGGAAAAACAACACGAGCTAGCATATTTCCCAGGAATGGATAGATGTGAATATAGTCAATATTATAGTATTTTTTGTCACAATTAAAAGTTAAGTGCAGCCTTGTGTTATTGTGATTAAATGTTTAGAGCAATGCTAAATAAGTGCTCATGTTAATTGTAACCGAAATAATACAAAAATTCAGCTATTAAACGAAAGAACGGAATTGTATCATCTATTTACTTATTTATTACATTAAACAATATTTTCTTTTATTTGCTCCACTTGCTGCCAATTAAGTGACGCCTTAATTTTCGTACACTCATTGCAAGAGACATCTTTATTTAGCCAGCCTCCATCCAGAAATTGACTAATTAAAGCTTCGGAGTAGGGCGAGTGGGGTCTTGACAAATGGTTCAGCTGTCAGCCGTGACGTTTGGCTGTCAAAATATCAGCCAATCACCAGCGGAATGGGTGGTTTTCGGTGGGTTGGTGGGCTTCCCAGAAAGTATGGGTTGGAAAAAGGAAGAGCGCCAAGAATTCCGTTACCCCAACAGAAGGAGAGAAGCATAAACAGGTTTGCTCAACTGGAGAGGAAGGGCGTTAAAATTAAAGCATTCCAGTTTTTGTCAGGACTGCATGTGTGTGTTCTAGATTCACAGCTGTAGTCAAGAACATACATATATATTAGAAATATATTAGAAACACAGCTATAAACCCCGGTCATAGGTAATAGAAAGCTCTATTTCCACTATTAGTTATGCTAATTATTAAGCTAGTATACATTTTTAATGCTAAACAATCATTGTCTCAATTTAAATACAATCCAACCCCTTAGATTTGTATTAAATATTTCTAAAAATTGCTTGACCATAACATGTTTTCTTGTAAAAAATATGGCTTTAAGTTCTATTAGGTTGACTGCAACTGTAGCAAAAGGACTTTCTGGGTTCGGTGGCTCAAGTGTCAAGCTGTCAAAGTTGCCATTTTTCATAGGCACTGTGGACTGTAAATGGAACACTGCACCACCGAATGTTTGTCAAATATTGAAAAATGCCTAGAAGCTTACCGCCACATGTGTGTCAGCACAACCGCCCCCCTCTCTCCCAGCCATGGAAAAAGGAAACCCCATTCCCAACGCTCATGTGTGCCTGACACTTAAGCCTTCATGGGCTTTCGTTTCATCATTTCGGCTAAATCATAAAAATGATGACACAACGCTGCTGATGAGTTTCAGTTATCAAAAATAGTGGTAGCCAACCCCCTGGCTAATAACCCCATCCACAAAAAAAAAGAAAAATCCCACCTCCAACCCAAGGAATTCCACTCCAGATCCCCGCACAGCTGCAGCTACTTTAAATTCCATGTGTGACATTTGATCATTTGTCATTGGACTTGAGACAGTGTTTGGAATAGGAATCGCAATCGGAATCATGGGCTTTGTCTATATATGGTGCATATTTATGTATGGGTGGGTTTACGTGGTGGTGGCTAAATTTTGGGTTTCGCTCATTACTAATGATGATGATGACCAATGCCCAAGCACACACACAAAAAAAAAGGTTACAGCTCTGCCAGCCACTGATATGTCATTTAATGGCCTTGGAGATAGGCTCATATCATATATGAATCGGGCGGGGGGAAAGGATTACATTTTGCTCGGGTTCGAGGTCACATTTGGGCGTCGGCTCATTAGGACTTTGAGTATTAATCATTAAATTACTACGTTCATAGATGCGTTGTGACATTTATACCTAGAATATATATATTTTATTCTGCAACCATATTACCCGATTATGACAGCAAATACAGCAATGCGTCCAGGTGAATATTTCCGATCCCCAGCTCAATGTCTCGTCAGTTTTTAGCCAGAGGCTTTTCCATTTCCACGGTTGGCCCGCTTAAAACCATTTACAGTTGTAAATTAAATTTCCAACTCAAACAAATCAGCCAAAATACCTTTCAATATCTCAGCCCCTGGCATTTTTTGTTTTCAACTGTCGTCGAAGGTGCTCGCCACCCCGCATCTAAATTCTCATTGAGGGAAATGCCCTGCGGGTCGCAAGGAACAAATGTATATATATATATACACGGATATGCAGGATATACGTATACGTATATACAGGCGACTGGGGTAACATTTTTTAAGCTCGGTAATAAATTTTTAATAAGCTTGCTTGTTGTTTTGCCTGGCTGCCGCCGCCGTGCCAAAGATATTTTTTAATAAATCGTTTTCGAGTACATTGAGAAATGCTAAGACGCCTCCCCCATTACCATTTCCCGATCCATATGAAATATACATACGACTGAATGAATGGGATGGATAGGTGGATGGATGGATGGGTGGATAGATGGATGGATGAACGTCGGTAATGGTTACCCCCGGTGACTTTGGTGACTCCGTGTCTAAGGGTGTCTTCCGATTGTCGTCAACGTTGTCGCTGTCGTGTCTTTTGCATAGCCCCACCTATATATTTAACCTAACTGAACCAATTCAAAGGTTTTTCTCATTACAGGGTAATGATTTAAGTTATCAGATGTCCCAATATAATAGTCTTTAATATAACTATTTAAACGAAACATAATTTCGATTTATTAGATAAAACATAATATATATATTTTAGTTAGTTTAAGTAAACGTGTTGATACTAACAGCTTTCCCTCTAATCCCTTTAACAGGGTATCACCGAACTCGATTCACATCTAAATTACTAACTTATTCCCGCTTTCATTGACTTGCTTTTTGTCTTTGCTCTGCGATGTGCACATTAGCAGGGCGAGCAGCATTTTGACATCAATGATATTGAAATGATATGAAATACCTGACAGGGGGTGTATTTTTGTATTTTTCAATTTTAAATATTGACAAACGAGCGAGTGGATGGAGAAAAGTGTGGAGGAAAATGCTCGCCCGGCGGCTTGCTCAAGGTAATTTGACAAGTTGTCGAAGCTTTAGCAATGTCACGACCAGGGTGCAAGTCAACAGGACTTACAGGACTCTCTTTTCGGGGTGATGTCTCATTCACGGGACACGCCAAGATTTTCCGGCTGGCCTCGAGGCAATATACGTGTTGTTCGGCGTCATTGGATGCACTTTGATAGGAGTCTTGTCACTCAAATGGATGGTGGATTCTGGGGCGGCGTTGAGGAGCCCGGAGCCCCCATCTGAAAATGCGAATGTCAACATTCCAATTACGCGAACATTTTCCGCACACCAATAATATGCCCTGACAGCTGGACAGGCAGCCAGGTCAGGGTATGGTTGGAAAATGGGAAACTGGGTGGCTGGCATACGGTGGGAAATTCGGGGGGGGGGGGTTTAGCTGCGACAACAATGAGACAACAACCGGCAAAGGTGAGCCAAGCCAAACCTAACAATGCCAGGCTCAGTGCACCTAAAGAAAGTAATAAACGAAAGACACGAATGTCTTTTTATGATTTAAAATACTTAATTAAAAATGATTAATGTTAATATTTTCAATTAAAGATTAAAGATAATGCAAATAGCAAGTAATGATAAGTTTTGTTGTGAACTTAAGCATACATCTTCCAAGTAATATTTCTTGCCGTGTAGACGATCCACAAAACGCAAACAGAAGATGCCAACGAATGAGAACGAGAGCAACGATGACGTTGATAATGGCGTAAAATGGTTGAAGTCAGACAGAAAACCCAGAAAAATACAAGTCGAAAGTAGTGGAAATGTGTGTGGAAATCCAATGGGGGGCTGGTGGCGGTCCTTCTGCACAGGAGCCAAAAGAAAAAACGACAGAGCCGAGGAAAATGCGAAAAGACCAGAAGACCAGGTACGAACAAACAAATTGGATGCGAATGCAAATAAACGAAAATTATAAATAACAGCAGCAACGACCAAACTGGCAATGGAAATGGAAAACTCCGAGGAAATTGAGGCTACGTACATACCTGGCACTCGGATGGGCAAAAGAATAGCCATGGAAAACTGGGGGCATTCGTTTCCCAGTCGAAAGATGATGAGCCGCAATAACAAACAGGTGTAGCTGGAAAATGGAGACGAAACCAGATGATGACTCTATATAGGACGAGAGAACCGGCAAAACGAGAAGAAAGCAAGTGCAATATGTAGACGGAGCGACTGATGAGTTGCAATGAATAGAAATTGCCAAAGCAAATGGTCCACAACAATGCAGTGCTGAGAAAAAACGATAAAAAAAAAATGTTCCCTTACCAAAGCTTTGATTTCTTAAAAAAGCATACGATTTTCCACGTGGCACTATGAGGTTTTATTGCTAACGCATCTATATTATGAAAAAATTAATAAAAAAAAGGTAAAAAAAGGACCAATTTTGAAAATTCTGATAGAACTTATTCGAAGGAAACATCCCGATACAAATATAGAACTTGTGTTCTTGAATAATGATGTAGCATTCATTTTTATTCCCAATTAGATCCCCACTTATAGGTTCTGAAGAGTTCCCCATCGAGGACTTTGCATTTCGAGAGCGTGAAATAATCGGGGGATCCGAATTAGACCCATAGAAGCATAACAATTCTTGAGTTCTTGGGGACTCGAGTGAAGTGAAGCGGAGTTTTGGCTTCCTGGACTCGTGGGTTTTGTAATTCCTGGATGGATGGATGCTTGGTTGCCTAGAGACAAAGCCGTCGAGATGCAAATGCAAATGACGAGGACGGTGTGCGAATTGATTAAAATTCGATTGTTTCTTTTATTCCGAGGGTTGGTGGTCGTCGTTGCTTGTCGGGTAAAAGGGTTGCTTATATCCAGTTCCGCATCCTGTCTTTCCTTTCTTGTTGCTATTTATTGGCTGTGCCTGCCTTGGCATTTATTACACGGCGCTGCGAGTTTTAATTATGCTTTCTTCCACCAGTCCCCTCGATTTTTCCCCTGGAGCGCTGCCTAATCAGCGGCGGTATATCAGGGAAAAGCACCCAACCACCCAGGCATCCAGACCACCCACCACCCCCTTTGGCCTAATCACATTTCACCCCTTTCGGCTCACTTCTCTTTTTTTCCACCTTTTGTTGTCGTCTCGTTGTCGTCGTTGCCTTTCGATTTTTAATTTTTTAATTCGTTATCCTTGCGCCTCTGTGTGTTGGTACGTTTCAAATTCTATTTTGTGTTTTTTTTTTTTTCAACTTTTTCGAAGCGTGTGTCGGCAAGGGTTAAGCATTAAACGCTAAATCAGATAATGTTAGACAATTGAGCAGCGACGTCGCTGACATTAAAACAAAAGTCGCTGGTGGGTGGGAAAGCGGTGGTTTTCGGGGTCGTCTGTGCCGCGACATGCAAATCGAGAAAAGGGTTAACTTTTCATAAAATACTGCATATATTGACTCAAGTCATGTACACCCAAGTAAACTTCATAGAAAGCGAGCGAGGCAGATACATTTTGCGCACCGAGATACAAATACTCTGCAAATTGTTTACACTCAAATATTGAGATACGATAGGTCTTTTTTTTCGATTTTTTCCAAAGCCGTAAAAGTTTTCGATCTTGTTGACTATTTATAAGGAAAGCATGAAAAAAGCTAATATCGACAAGCCTTTTAACTGTGTCAAAACACTCAACGTTCGTTTTAAAAGGGTATACAAGTACAAAGGCGGAAAAGTCTAGGAGGAAAAAGGAGTTAACTCAACTACAAGGACTCGACAAACTTCGATTACAAAAATTCGCATTATCCGATTAAGCAACGGGACAGCAACAGAAAAGAAAATTTTAATTTTAAATTATTACCATTCGGTCGGTTTTTTGTGACCCTTCAGCTAACCGCACCGGAAAGTATGCAACATAAAAATAGCTGGGGGACTACAAACAAAAAATACAATATATAAAAAAAGGCTTGAAAACCTCAAGCCACCTGACCAAAATAATGAGAAAAACGCGCCAAGTAAATAAAAACGCGTGAGACAAAACGGAAGCGACCGACGACCCTTTTTTATTTTCCTCGCTTTTCCCTCAGTCGCCTTTTGTCTATTTTCTTGTTGTTTGCCAGTGCTTTATGCCATGGAAATTAACGCAAGTAACTGCGTGGAAAATATGCCGTGTCCTTTTCCGTGTTTGCGTTCGCTTCCGTTTCGTTGGCCCACCTCGATTGTTTTTTGGGGCAAACCTCAACGGAAAGTCGTCGATGTCCGCCTTCGATTAGATTAGCTGGAAAACCGGAGGCGGAAAAATTATGAGAAAAGGTGATCGCGCCAAATTTTTTTTTTTTTTATTTAATGCACTCAAGAAGTTACCAAAAATGTGGCCAAAAAGTAAGATACTTTAATATTACCGTATCACATTTATTTAGAGTCTAAACTCCTTCCTTAAAATTAGTTTAAAACTTTAAGAATAGGAATTGAAATTCTATTTCAAGTTTGCAGAGTACTTTCTGAAAATTTTCGAACTCGCCAGCTAAGCCAACAAATGAGTTTACTTTGTACTCCGCAATCCAGTTGACTGCTTTCAATTTCCCTTTCTCGAAGCTTCACCACCATTTTTACTTTGCTCTGCCAAACATCTTGGTCCTTCCTTTTTGAAGGGCAGTGTTCACTTTTGGTTTTGTGCATTTTTAATTATTGGCTTTTTTCTTAGACGCTTTAATTGTATTTGCTTAGCATTTTGGCTAAAGTGAACACACATACATAGTATATATATATATATACATATAAAAAGGGGCCAAAGCCACGCCCCTGCCATTTCGAATTTAAATTGCATGGAATTTGCAAACTGAAATTAAAATAGTTAATGATTTTTTGGTCAGGCGACTTAAGTGGCGACTCAATTGGCCAAGGGGGGTGGGGGCGGTCTTTCCAAGGGGGCCAGACCTGAGTAATTGAAAAAGCATCGTCTGTGGAAAAGTGGGCGGAAAATTGCGTGGCATTTGTGGAGTGGGGGTGGCTAAAACTGGAGGCAAAAGACAAATAGAGAGCGCAACTGTAGTGCAAACTTTTGCGGCGACAACTCTGGCACACAGGGCAACCTTGCCGGCCCCCTCAACACTATTTCACCCCCCCCCCCTTTGAATTTCGCCTTGCATGTAAATGTTGTAAAAGTTTTTACGATTTGCCAAACTATAAAAGAGGGTAAGGCCTTTCAAGCGGGGGGTACCAAAAAAAAAAGGCATGGAGAGGGGGCCTAACGGTAGCGTAGTTGGCTGGTCCACTTTGATACTTGCAATATAATAAACTAAGTAATTACACATGTGTGTGCGTGTGGGCGTGGTTAAAAGAACTATTTGAATTCGCCCATAAAACGAGGCGGGTACAAAAAGTGCGCCCAAATTACCTTGACATGTGAAAACCACCCACATTGTACCCACCGCCCGCCTTCAAGTTCCCCAGTTGCCTTTCACTTTTTATGACAATTTCACTTTCACCAGTTCGGCGAACGTAAGAAAAGAGCGGAAGGGGAAGGTCCATGCGTGTGTGACCATTTCATATAGGCATTTGTCATTAGGACTGCTCCAACCACACCCCCACCCCCTCCCAACCCCATCCACAAACACACGATCCACCATACCGCCCAGCCCCACCATTTTATGCGCCCTTTACAGCCCAGCGCTGAATGACACTAAAACGACGAAGGAGAAACATCCATAAACTTCCATAATCGTAAATATAGATTTGTGCAGACACGTATATGTGTGTATCTCTATGTAGGTAACTAAAGTCCGATGTCACGCTTACAGGGTAAAGAACGACCTTTACTATCATATAAATACCAAATTTGTATGGCCTTAACTAGAATAACGCTATAAGGGAATTGCAACACAAATAAATACACCTATTCAAAGACGCTTGGCTAATCAAATGAAAACAATACGAATTGAAGACGGACAGAGATAAATACATGCATATCCTTGCGTATAATTCTTATTTTCCACGATGATACAAATTGAAGATGGAGCCACAACGCGGGCATATTTTGCTCTAATGACACTTTGAACAGCTGTTAGATTTCCCTTGCTCTTTGGCCCCCGCGTTAAAAAGAGAAACGAGAACTCCTCCGCACATATTTGAAGACATAAATAAATGTCAAAAAATGCAGATTACTTATTAACCCCTGTGGCGCGCCACAAAAAAAAAAAAAAATGAAAAAACGAAGTGCGCGTTTCGCCTTTGCCTTAGCCGCGATATTATTCATTAATACAAGACCGGGGGTAAGGAAAAAACACACCGCCCACCGAACCACCCAATCCGCCCCTTTCCACCACCTACCAGCCACCACCCCCTGGCGGCCCCCACGCGGCGCTTTTGCCACCTTTTTGGGAACGATGGATGGAGAAAATTATTAGCTCTTTGGTAATATTTTCTTGCATAAATTTTTGAATAATTTTTTCAACTCCCCCCACATTTTGCTATCTGTGGCTTCTCTCTTTGGGTAACGCTTTATTTTCAATTTAACCCTCATTGTTCTCAGGCAGGTTTTTCCATCTCACCTTCTCGCGTGTGGCATAAAAATTGAATCCTAATCCATGAATATAGATGATTATTATATGCCCCACACTTCCCCATGAAGACAAAACAAAAAAAAGAAGAAGAAGAAGAAAAACCAGCGGGATGGCACCCATTAGAATACGTCGTTTCTTCTGGCGTTTCGGTAATTTTCCCTTTGTTTTGCATTTTGCATCCAGTCCATCCATCCGAATCCCAAATCTCGTATCCCCGAAAAACCCATCTCCATTGCTCCTTCTACTTTTTGGCGGACCAGCAGCGAAATGAAAACGCCGCCAAAGTTGTCGTAAAATTTTGTTATGACTTTTTTCTTATTGCCATTCGAAATGTTGCTCTAGGGGAGCTGATCCTGAATTCCTAAGTTACTTCCTGCTGGTATTTAAAGTTGTAAAAATTGATGGCTGGCGCTGTCCGGGCTTTGCTGCCTAGGATAATTCAATTTTTCACAGATCTTCTCTGCGCGGATATGTATTTTATGCTTATAACAAAGTTTTAACAGTAATCTATGTTTATACATTGTGTATTTTTTGTTTCTTAATAAGTACAAACGTAGGTTGTCTGGTGCACTATCGATGACAGTTCTATATCTAAGTAACTAAACAGTTAACAATTCGTCACAATTGTATTTAATAATTCGTCAGCAAATTCTTTACAATTACTTTAAAGCTAACGAACACGGCAGAGCCCTTTTCTAGTTTGTTCAAATGGATTTCGCAGCTAAACATAAATAAATGCATAAATAAATTATCAGAAAATTAACAATTTTTGCAATTAAAACTACAAAACTAAATTACAAATGCATTGCATTTGAACAAAGGGGGAGCTGCAGAGGTGCGCTTAACGAGCAAATAATAATGACCGCGGCATTTGTAATAACAATAATGAAAAGCCATTTGACCATTTGGTCATTTGGCCATTCTCTACCGGGCCAAAAACTGTGAACTCTCGGCCTGGTCAACCAAACAATAACAAGAACAACAACAACACACTGCCATAACAATTAATTAACAAATAAAATGTCAATTAATTTTACAAACATTGCAGCGATGCAGCGAAAATACACGGTTAAAAAAAACACACACATATATGGGCATAAATATATACATATAACAATAAAATTTACAGCGAATGCAATTCGCACATATGTATGGTATGTATGTATGCACACATTACGCCATACGCGGCAAAAATAAACAAACCGCCCACAATTTCCCTCAATTTTCCCCCCATTTTTCCCATCCCCCCACCACCCTGCGAGTATCTGCGTTCGCCAACCAACGCAAATTTTCTCATTTATTTATGATTTCAATTTCAATATTAAAGGTGTGCGGTACTTGTGGGCGTGGAAATTTAAATAAGTTGCCTGGCGGTGAAAGCATTTTTTGGCATTTTAAATATTTAATTGAATGATAAATAAATTTAAGCCTTTTCCCATACACGAAAGCCAACAATTGATGCACACAATCAGCGTTACTCAGGACTATAATATTGTAAATTACGAGGAATGGAATCTGGAGAAAGAAATAAGGACACATGAAAAATCAGACCAAAAAAAAAAAAAAGATATTAATGCACACTCGTGTGTTTGTGTTTATATAAACCAATGATTGCGGCCAAGGCATATAAATATTATCACTGGCCACTAAGGATTGAAACAACTGTGGAATGGACTTACTTACTTAGTGTGCAGAAATATATTGAAAAAATACCATTAATTATGGTACTATACAGGTTTAAAAAATGCACATTATTGACTTGATTTGAATTGATTTTTCAAATTCCACATATAATGTCAACATTATTTAACAATCTTTTCAACCTTTATTATAAAAATACAAAACAAATAAATGTATGAATATTTCTTATAAATTATATTCTTGTACACGGTATCTCGCTAGTTTGGACCTTTATGCGCACATTCACTACCGCACACACACTCACTTATTCGAACGTTGGCCGCCATTTTGTTTGGCCGCAGACGCAAAATGCAATTTAATTATTACATTTGGACTTTTTGGCCCCCTCAGATTCTTTTTCGCCACCATTTTCGGACCCAATTCATGTTGCTGACTGTCCACATATTTATTTACTTATTTATTTAAACATTTATTTATCGTATTTACTTGCGTTTCATTTGCCATTCATTCCCCAGAGGGCATTGGCGGGTGGCATTTTCCTTTTGGGCTGGGCATTTTCCGCTTCCGTTTGCAATCATTGAAACGGAACTTTCCATTCGGACAAAATTTACATTTCAACTTCATCTGCATCTTCATTGGTGTTTGTGTGTGTGTGTGTGTGTTGCATATTTTCTTTTATTACTTTTATTATATCTCTTATACCTCCCTCACCACGCCCATTTTCACCGCACAACTAATAAAACTTTATCTTTTTTAATATCGACTGGCTGTTACTTTGTGGGGGTGGTGTAATATTTTACAGTCTCGAAAAGTCTGCGAAATTTTACTTTTACTCATTGTACAAGCGCAACTAGCTAAAGTTCGGAAAATATGCAAAATAGATGAGCAGGCGGGGTCGAAAATGGGAGGATGAATTGTGGAAAGTCATGGAAATTCCTCATCAGCCAGTTGCATATTGACTGGGGAATACAAAATTTCCAGTGGGTAAATTGCGACGCAGAGGAGAACAAATTGATGTTGACGAAAAATTGTACCATATTTGTTAGCTTCGAAAATGTTAACATCATATAACAAATCCTTATAACGGGGACACAGAGTTCTAAGATATCTTAAATATATTTTTTAAGATACCGAATTGCAATCAGGTAATGAATAATTATTAATAATTTCATTTTATTCCCAAATTTCAATATATATATACTATCTGTGCTTAGCACGTCAGAAATTTTAAAATCAACTAAAATAAACTAAAAACCATGAGATGCCGCTTGAGAAAATGCTGTTGTATCATATCCCTAAGAGTGGGTTGTATGATCAGTGCTCTATCATTATTTTTCTTCGAACTTATTGCCGTTCCCATGAGAAATGCAAGTCCTTGCTGCGATACCCTTGAAAGTATCGTGCTAGTTGTATATGGAATTTTGGATATGGTGCATTTTGTGGGCTGTCTAATGCTATTCGTGGCCTCATTTGTGGTGAGGATTTGTCATCAAGCTTAATTCTGGTTAATTAAATCTTTTCGAATTGCTCAGAAAACATCAGTTTTAGTGCTTATTTTTCTTATCACAAGCTGTTTACACATTGTGCTGTATCCTGCTTTTCTGGTAGCTGAAGTTTTAATTTGGGATGTAGATATCATTGATATAAGCATATCGATCATTGGACTGCGTAAGTAGTTGCTAAAAACTCTACAAATATGTTTAATTTTGAATACCCATCATAGTTTTGTGCATTTATTTCTGGATTGTGGCATACGCTTTTTATTTCAAATGCAAGGAGGAGGTTATGACTGATCCTCCCACAGCTGTTTACCGTGTTTCAAAAATTATGAAGTAAAGTAAATTGATTAAATCGGATTAAATTAAATATATGAACCACCCACGGAAAGTCATTTTAGATTCAGCAGTTATACACACATACATATACTTTTCATTTAATTTGTTTGTCAAAAAAAAAAGGGACTTAACAAAAGGATTTTCTAGGTGACATTTCAGTAAGCCTTATGAGGGAAATTGGAGTCGGGAATCGCAGAGGTGGACAAATTTAACCGGTAGATGCAGCCGTGGTCGATGGTGGTGGTCCGCAGCGACCTCCAGGTGGTGGACCCGATGGTCGCGGTCCCGACGGAGGTGTTCCACTTGGTGGTGGACCACATCCAGGCCCCTGGGGATAGGCCACCTATGTAGATGGCAGTTATGTATGTATAAGTCACAAATTAATCACTAGGAAATAGTTCAAATATACTAGCTTACCGCAAAAGAGCTGCAAAGCAGCACCAGTAGCAGACCAATGAAATATTTCAGGTTCAGATGCATCTTGCCAAATGTCCAGATGTTAACTGTTGACAATTTCAGTTGCGGGTGGAGCTTTTATAGCTCCCCGATTAAATCGACTGAGCGTGTCGAATTGTCATTACGAAACACGGGTTTTCATTTGCAATTAATACGAATTGAGTTTTTAGCCATGGTGTGAAATGGAGCGAAATTGTTTATTTTTTTTTTTATCAGCGACAGACACCAATTAAAGTTGCGGTGACAAAGCAATCAGACAACATGTATTAACCCATTATAGATCATTTTTTTGAATCCGCACGAGATTTGCGTACATTAGTGGAAGGTCTCATAACTCTCGTTACAGTGCTCTTCATTAAATGATTATAATTACCCGGCAGCTGCTACGTGGCGTATGAGTTATATTCATTTGCGCTCCTTACTTCAGTGTAAGACAAGGCGGCGTATGCGTAATTTTCATTTGGCTGGCTAAAAACTTTTGTGCCGCGGGCGAAAAGTCAAAACCCGGTCTGGAATTTCACACCTTATTGCCTCCGCATCTGAAGCGAAGGTCCTAAAACAATTAGCGATTGTTTCACATCGCGCGCAGTAAAATTTTACACCAGAATTCGTGTTGCCAACTTGTCCATATTGTAGCTTTTATTGTTTATTATATTATTAGTTGTAGATTTTAACAAAGATAAGCATTTTTGGATGGGTATAACAAGAAAAATCAACAACTGCAAGTCCCTTGATCAAGTTTTAAGAACGCCAGTCTTCTACTTAAGTATGAAATTACTTTTTTATTTCATATGTATTCGTATGTCCTTTCCTAAAAACATCATCTCTGAAATCCTCCATCCGATCTTTTCGTGGACTTAATTGGCGCCGACTGTTCAATGGTTTAGGTGTATCTTGGCTGGATTTATCCGTGTAGGTGGCTTGGCTTGATGGCTAAAAGGTGGTTCAGGTAGAGTGGCCCACGTGGTTGGCCAAACCGAAGGGGCGCCGACTGCATTTTGGCTCGGATTGCATATTCATGTACGAGCCGCCACTTTGGTGGCCTGCCATGTTCATGTTCCGTCTGAGGCTTAAGCTCAGTTAGCCGAGTTTGCCTGTTGGCTTGTTGGCTTGTTGGCTTCTTGGTTGGCCGTAAAACTAAAATAATAGCCGCATAACATTTTATCTACCGCAGTAATAAATATTCAGTTAATTATAGTAACCAGCGTGGAGCGGGGAGAGCAGTCTTGTATGCAAATGTTTACAGTAATAAAACACCAAAAACTTGCTGGCTATCTAATACCGAAAAAGAGTTACAGGGTAAAACTAGTGAACCAGGAGATAAGTGGCGGGCGGCAACATTGTTTATTTCACTACCTGGATTATTCGAACTTGAACTCCATTCCTAGGGTTCGGCTCATCTGCGGGTTAAGTTCATAGATGCAACCACTATGACGAGCAGGATAATCAGACCGATAACTACATAGAAGCAAATACACATCGTCTTGAGTCCTTAATCCAGATATGAGCTTCAGAAGAAAAAAAAAAAGGAATTTAAAATTGTTTCCCGTTACTCAAGTGTTGACTTGAAAGGCACTAAAGCCTCATCTACACTATCAATTCACAAGCTTCTCTATCTGGTCTATGTAATGAGTAATGTTTTTAAAGTTAATGCGTAAAATGGTTTGGTCCTGCTCCGGGTTATCCGCATATTTTAGTGACCAATGTAACACCATCCGTTTTGCTGCTCGACTACAAGACAGTTCTGATGTTCGGAAAGACGTATTCGGGGACATCACCGCAAAGTGGCGCCGCCCACTGAACGATCGGCAAACTCTAGCCCCAAAGAAATGGCAAAAAGACTCCTCTCGTTTAGTCGACCCTTTTCGCCGTGGCATAACCGTTAAAATTTGTGTTCTTGCGGCACTTGTAAATGGGGTAGCAGCACCACCCACTCACAATGGCATTGTCGTGCCATTGTTCTTGCTGGGCTGTACTTGGCGGTTATAATAATTAAAATGAGCAAAATAATTTCAGTTGAAAGCATCGATGAAAGGCTAAAATGCTCAATAAATGGCATACCCCCCACCCAGTTGCCCACCACTTTCCACATTGGCAGAACAGTAACTCAGCGCTTGTTTGAGCACCTCCATCCAATGTTCAATCCCCCCATTGGGGGCAATTAAAATACACAAAAAAGTGAGCTGAGAAAAAGTTGCCCAAAGTTTTCCCATCGATGACTTGCTGGCAGGAAGACAAAGGGTTTAAGATGGTGGTGCTGCCATGTGATATCGATGCGGAGTGGGAGGTAGGTGGTGCCACCACAGTTGGCAATGCGTAAAAGTGTTAACCAAAAGCAGTTAAAATTACAAAAGGCAGAGTGCCATGGCAATGGCAACCAGGCCACCGAAAAATAAGTGGGGGCTAATAAAATGGGAACGAGGATGGGGGATGGGGGATGGGGGATGTGGATGAGAATGGGGGTTCTAAAAACGGTTCTAAGGGTGTGAGTTTCTGATGGCGTACAATGTCGTTGGCTCTTTGAAAAATTAACACCTAATATCCGCAAAATCGCATCAAAGTATTGTTCAAGTTGCCTTTGTTACGAAAACTTTGCAATTTCTTAAAAGTGTCGCTCAACCATGGCACCCACTTTTGCCCAGTTTTTGGAACCCACCTCTCGCCACCCTTTTGACCCTGCAGCTGTTTTCTGTTTTTAGTTGTAGGCGTTATTAGCAACACTTAAGACGCCGGCAATTGGGAATTGTTGGATTGGGGGGCCATTTTTCCATAGCCTCGAAATTTGAGACAAAGGAGCGAAGTGTGGTTTGGTTGGGGGATTGGTTAGATGGTTGGTTGGTTGGTTGGTGGAAAGTAATGTTGCCATATTTTAGCCTTTGTCTTGCGTTCGTTTTGTGCCGTTGTCGTGTAAATTGACACCACAGCAATGAGTTAATAAGGCGATCTGGTGGAAAAGTGGGCAAGAAAATTGATAGGCCTCCAAGGATGAGCTTCTTCTCCCCTTCCTATCGCTGTAACCCTTTTGCAAATCAAACACTTTTTTCTGTTGATAATTTATTTAGGGGTCCATGTTTCCTCATTATTTTCCTCAAGGTAATTTACACATGGCCACATATGAAATTATAAAAGTGAAGGATACCCTGCTATATGTAGCAAAATTATATTAGGGATGCATAAATATAAAACAGAAACCGGTTTATTTTTAAAAAGTGCACACCCCTTTATTTCAAAACATTGACTTAATAAAGTTTCTCTGTAACTAAATTTATAGTAATACCAATGCTCATACAATTTATAGTTTTATAAAGTGTTGTTTAATTTTTGATTTATCTTATCATATATAGACAGCCCCATATACCCTTTTGAATTCAGTAACCACATTTTCAATGGCAATCTGAGCCGAAGAGTAATGAAACCTGTTCGACAGCCATATCTTATGTGCCCATAGATACTATATATTCTCTATAAAAGCGTTTATGCATCTAAGTGTTTGCTGTATATAAAGCACACATATGCAGATGCGTATGAATGAGTGTGTGTGTGTGTATGTGTTTTTATACATATTTTTAATTATTTTCATTTCATGTCTTTTAATTAACATGCCTAATAAAACACATGCCCAAAAAAGCGAACCAATGGAGATGGTGCGGGGTGCTTCGGAGGGGTTGCTGCCTGCCAAAGCATAAAAAGATATTGTCAGTCAGTCAGTCAGTCAGTCAGGCCAGGCAGTCAGATGTATGCAAATACCATCCCTAACATACGAGGCGAGTGGAAAACTTGGAAGGCCTTTGAATCGTTTTGCCTGACTGCCGACTGCCTAAAAATCCCCAAATATAAATAATTAAAAAGAAAATGTTGCTGGCAAATCAAGCGAGCATAATTACGAGGCTGCATACATCCAAAACAGTACAGTACACGGTACACTTTCCAACCCTTGTGGGTGGAAAACTCTTTTGCGGTTTCTGGTTTTTTGTTTGTTTCCAAATGCATAATGTTGATTATAGCAATAATTTTATGAATTTATGTAAACATTCCACGCCGGAGCAGAATGATGGCACAGCCAAGGTGGGCATAACGATAAGAACCTGTCTCAGCCCTTATGGGCCACGTACCACAGCACCTTCTGCTCCTTGGATGGACTGGAGTTGGGGCTTTTAGCCGGCTCAAGATGCTCGAGGACTCTAGTAGCGGGATTTTATTAGTATTTTCCCTTTCAAGACTCTGAATAGGTGCAAACTCTTGAAACATTTAGGATTTTAGTATGATTTCATTTAAAAATTTAGTTAATATGTTCTACATTAAATGTAAATTATTAATTAATTAATTATTAATTAATCATATGTTTTAACTGGCTCCCGTTTCTATAAGAATTCAATTTGTTCCAAATGTACTATCCTTTTTGGAATATACTCTCTGCCACAATTATCCCCTTCCTTTTTGGCTCATTTAATTTACCGTTCAATTCCACATTCGTTTCGGTATTGAATTTTTAATCACGCACACGCCTGACCCCAAAGCTCACTGGCAGGACAATCGCACGGAGTTGGACTCCAAAACAGGACCAAAGCCTCCAATTCAATATGCAAGCCAAGCGGCTGAGTCTCGAAAACTATGCACCAAACTACCAAATATTCAACCATAAAGTTTCACTGCGAAAAAAAAAACTAAAATTTTATCCAAACAAAAAGAAAGTACATAGGTTGTTTACCTTTGCTTTTGGTTTTTCAAATGCCATACACTTACACTTTAATACGATTTCTGTTCAGCTTCTGTTGATATTAGTTTTAACATTTGATGGAATATAAGGATATAAGTATTTTAGATATATTAATTGTTTAATTGATTAATTCAATATAAATTTTCAGTGCACACTCATTCTCGAACAGGTCAACTCGATTTGGTCAGCGTCCTTTTAAGTCCCCACACCCACGATAAGTTCTGAAGCCCTCCATGTCCAATGCTTTAAGTGTAGCTCATTAAATAATATCCTTTTTGGCGACGAACGAGAGAGTGTGTGCTGTGTAAGTGTGAGTGAGTGTCCTGGGTGAGGCTGTTACTTTTTTATTTCCTTGCCTGGTTGGTTGGTTGGTTGGTTGGTCAGTGGGTGGTTTTCGGGTGGTTGGGGCAGTGGTTTGGGGATGCCCAGGCGACTGTCCATGCGGCGCTTATCAAAATGTTGCCGCTGCCTGTCGAACGGGTTTGGGTTCCTTTTTTTAGGTCTGGGTCGACTTTTGGGACACAACCAAGCAGGACGGCGATATTAGCACGATGGTGAGCAGGGGAGTCAGAGAAAGTCGATGCGTTTGCCCTCTGAACTGGGACCCTGTTGGTCAGCAAATGTCCAGACCGGTTGCCACCTACATATCCAACCCTTTTCTCAGTCATCCTCCTTCCATACCATTCTCTAACCCGGTTCGTCACGAAAGGGGACAATTTTTGAAAACGCTTTTAAATATTAAAATCCATGACGATTTCCAACGAACATTTTCGCCATATAATTTTGTAGTTGGCCCCGGACGATATTTGGGTTTTCAGTTTGCCTGTCGGATGGAGCGTTTGGGGTGGGGTGGCGCCCGAGCAGGGACTCTTTTTTGGGTGGCTTTTGACTGCCCGTTGCGCATATTGAATTTATTTAATTAAGGGTTCCATGCAGCATACACTCACTAACACACATACACATTCAGGACGCACATCCTCTTCTCCCCTGCTCTTCACACTCTTTGTGGCAAAAACATCTCCTGCTCGATGACTTCATTTTTTGGTAAAGTATGCTATGGCTTCTCTTATATTTCTCCTTCCGCTACGCTTCTTGTGTATTTCACAATAATTTGTACAAGTGGACAGCCAACCCCCTTTGAACCCCTTTATGCAGGCACTGCAAAATCTGATTTAAATTTTTTATAAAATAAAATAAGTAAGTAACTAAACAAATTTTTGGGAATTTACAAAAACAAAAAAACTGAAGCTAATCTTAGCTGTTTTTCATTAATTTAGTGAGAAGCAGAACTATGAACTATTTGGCCGTCGAGCCAAATTTGAAAGCTCACTTTTAGGGTTTCACAGCAGGCAAGTGCAAAAGAAAATTATAATAATCTGGACTAATATCTGTTTGAAATAAACCTTAAACGAGATACCAAGAGATATGCATTGCTATCTAACAGTGATAGAGTCAAGAGAGGATGAGCCTGTGATTTTGGTCCACGAGTGGCAATAATAATGATAAACATCGGTCCGGTCAGTCGGGAACAATCGAGTGGCTATTTGGGTTTGTCACACGCACACAAGTGGGTGAAAGTGGGTGAGAATGGGTGAAAGCGCTGGAAGTTGGGCGTCGGTCGGTGGGCGGAAGGCCACGCACTTTCGCTGCGATGCGCGGCCATGTCAAAAAGTTTGTTTTGACAAATGATGTTGCCATCATTTGGTGCCCGCGTACTTTTCGACCACTTTCGCCATCCAACTTCTACTATCCCTTCTCGACCAGCACTTGAATCCCTAGTCCATCCCATCCATTGCTGAACACAAAAGGAGTGCAATTTGGCCATTGTCCACTGTGTCCATATGTGTGCCAATCTCCCGCTGACGGGTTTCTAATGAACTTGGAGTCGGGCAATTTTGGGCGAATGTGAAAGGAGATATTATGGGTGATCTTAGAGGTTTGTTATCACAAAGAAAACTTTTCTGAGCACATTTTTAAAGATTTTCGAGAAGTAAGTTGTTAAAATACATGCTGTATTATTGCTTAAATTTAAATTATTTAAAAACTTCCTTTTTCTATCAGCCATTGTCATTCTAGCAGTGCCGTAATTATAATTTATTCAATAGTTGACAAAACAAAGATCCCGGCCAGAGTTCAAGAGTTGTTTCGGTGGTCTGGTACTTTCCTTCGGAATGGTTAGCTGTTCTTGCGAGTCAACCACCGGCATATGACAACACTGAGTGGACCACTGAACCACTCGGGGATTTTCCCTTTCTCAGTTTACTCTCTTGCTTTCTCCGTTTCACTCGTTTCTCGAGTGAAACACGTTTTCGAACAAGGGGAAATTCGAAAATGCTCACATCTGTTGGTGCGTTTTCCACTCGAAGAGGGGAAATCGCCAGAGAGAAAAAACAAATGAGCGTGAGTGCTAGAGAATAATGCAAACAAAAAGTGTGCAACAAATTGAGTGAAATAGTAAAAAAGACGACAAAGGTAGTATTTTACACTTAAGATCATGTGAATTTTAGTAGAATTTATTTGAAACGTAACAATTTATAGCTGGTTTTTTTTTTTTGTTGTTTATTTTAAGCAAAAAACTATAAAAAGAACGCTTATTTAAACCAATTGATTGGATGGTTTTTTATAAATAAATTCCGGTTTGGATCCAAACGCGATTCTTGCTATCCCCCACAACCTTTAACCCGCGACAAGTGGCGCTTATCGATGTGGCCAAAAGTGCGTATAAGCCTGACAACCAGACCAAAGACTCGTGGCTTAGCCATTGTATGCAAATTAGCTGCAGATCAAAAAAAAAAAACAAGGACAGCAGCTGAGGCGAGGATAAAGGCAGATAGAGGAACAAGAGGAAGAACAGCACTTGGTGCGTGCCCCAAACAAAAGTTGTAAACGATTATCAATTTGTCATAAATGGCAAATTATGTTTGTGGCTACTGATAGATGTTGCTTATGCCATGGATACCCCCAGAAAGTGCACTTAAAAATTTAAAAAAAAAAGGTTGTGATTTCATATCAAAGTACACATATTTTGTATCTTAAAAAAACATATAAATAAAAGCTATAAAACCGCTTACAAAATTTTTGCTTAGCATAGAATTAATATATTATTTTACGTATTATAATTTTTAATAATAACAGTAAACTACTATAGCTTAAAAGTTATTTCAAAGCAAAAGTGAATATTGAAAACAAGTGTATTCATCACATTTAATAATAATATTTCTGGCTGTGCATCAGAGGTCCTAAGACACCAGTCCAAAAATGCCGCATCGCACATTTGCGATAGGCATAATGAAAAGCCGAATGGAACAAAAGAAAAACAAAGGTTGAGAGTGGAGTACAGCTTGGCGAAAAGCCCAAAAATGGGTCATCTTGGAAGAAAACTAGTATGAAATTCGAAGGGAAAGCGGTTGGCAACTGGAAAAGGGGATGGGTAATCATCGCTTGTAGATGACAATCGCATTTGATTTAAATACAACTTTGGTTAATTTATGTTGTCCACTGTCAACGCTCCGTTTTACTTCCTGTCGCCATGCAATCCTCCCCCCTTGGCTTACATCCCTAATATGGATCGAAGACCCTGTGAGGTTACTCAGAGGTTAGTCCACTAGAAGGAAATGCATCTTGCATCTCCGAAACGGGAGACAGGTTGATGCATTGATGCATCGTATTAGATATACAAATAGTCAGCCTAATGTGGAAATTATCGGCAGGAGCAATAAATAGCAGCGAATTGCTGTAGGGAGTGGTAATAAAACGTTTTTTTTTTTTCTTTGAATAACATAACCTTTCTCACAAAAGGTTTGTTCCCAAAACCCCGATGATATCGAGTGCTGACAACTCATCGCAAATACAAAACTTCTTGAGTTGCCGGAGGCTATGAGCGAATCGAAATCCCGGCCCAGACAATCCCACGCCAATTGAAAAGAAACCAGATGCAATCATGTTCACGTTAATTAAGCAATGCTATCGCTTAGAGCCAAGAACCGAAAGGCCTAGACAGCTACTACTTCGCGATATTTAGAGATGCTGTAGAGCGGGCTCTGGTGAAACTGCGCGCCAAATCAACAGCCACAAATATGTCGAAAACAATAAATTGCGAAGGAACTTAGAGGCAAATAAGCATTTAAACATACACACGAAATCCCTGCATACTTCTGGGCGCACTCAGATGAAAGGGTCGCCTGTCTGATTTTGAAGCGAATAAGGATGCGAGTGCGGATCGGATGGGACAGCCAAATATTTGCCGCGACGCGCACTTTATTATTATCCTTTTATTATCAATGAAAACACACAGCCACATAAATAAAATGAGAGGGAAAAAGCCACATGTGTGGGATACTCAAATAAACAAAAGCTAGTAGCCGTCGTGATAGTTCGCTGATGATTTGCCATAAGTACTATGCTACCCATATACTTAATAAAAGACTAACATAATACAAACACTCTTTTTTAAAAGTTTGATTAAGTTTTTGGAAAATCTATCATTTTCTATTGAAAAACTTATGCACCCATGGTTTTTAAATGATTTTATCTTTAATAAAATTATAAATCAAGTATACCATACATCAAAAGAAGAGTATAAAAAGTGCACCACCTCTTACTAAATATTGGCTATAAAGTTGGCTTATAGAAATACAGTGCGGCACATATGGCTCGTTCTGAATTGTACCCTCTCCATCAGACAGCTCTTCAATTAATCGTACCTTTTCTGAATACAGACGCTTGGAAATACCCCAACCTAATCAAAACTGCGCCGAACTACTCGAAAAATCCCCCAAAACTCACGCACACATACGAACACTTGGTTTCATAGGCAAATTTATTTATTGAAGCATAATTTTCTATTTGTTGTTTTGTGGGTAGAATCCCAAAAAAGGGTTTAGGGAGATGTATTGGGGAGACAGAGGCTGTCCGGATTGGGTTAAAAACTATCAAGTGCATTTGACAGCTGCTTTTAATTTTTGCCAGCAGAATTACGCGTCTTCGTCTTTGGTTATTTGTTTTGAGGATTTCAGTGGGCTTTCATACCAAACGGATTGGATTGAATGAAGACCACGGACTGACTGTGTACTGTTGTTGTGGCATGCAATTGATTGCTTTAAAATTTTGAAATTTTCGTGAAATTGCGGAAATATCAGTGTAAAAATAAGCAATAAAAATCTACTAATTTCTGAAGAATTTTACCCAAAACTTTTGTAATGGTAGTTCAAATGTGGAATGCCATACCTTGTTGAATTCGTAGCTTAATTTCCTATCAAGTGGCATTCTCAGCTAAAAATTTTTAAATTTCACGATTTTTCGTAAAAAAAACGTGAGTAACCCCTTATAAAAAAGTGAAAATATCGAAAAAAATAATTTTTACCAAATCATCTAAAAAGGGTAATGGGTCGTTAGTTTGGGTTGTCAGCTGCAAAAAACAGTATGATTCGTATCCGTAAGTCTTAATTTTGCGAAGTTACAACTAAAAAACCAATAAAAAAAAAGATAATTTTGGTTTAAAAAATTGGCCTTTTTTAGTAAGAAAAATATCACAATTTTACGTACCACTTTTGTAATGAAAGTTCAAATGTGGAATGCCATACCTTGTTGAACTCGTAGCTTAATTTCCTATCCAGTGGCATTCCCAGCTAAAAATTTTTAAATTTCACGATTTTTCGAAAAAAACGTGAGTAACCCCTTATAAAAAAGTGAAAATATCGAAAAAAATTATTTTTACCAAATCATCTAAAAAAGGTAATGGGTCGTTAGGTTGGGTTGTCAGCTGCAAAAAACAGTGTGTTTCGTATCCGTGAGTCTTAATTTTGCGAAGTTACAACTAAAAAACCAATAAAAAAAACGATAATTTTGGTTAAGAAATGGGCCACCGAGTTACATAAAAAAAAAAACAAGTACAAAAATCTGAATTTACGCAATAAAAAGTATCCTAATTTTAGGTATAAAAATATCAGTGTTTTACCAACAACTTTTTAAATTTTAGTGAGAATTTGGAATGCAACATTTCTTTAAAATCGTAGCTTAACCTTCTATGGAGGGGCAATCACAACTAAAAATATTAAAATTTTACCAATTTTCCAAAAAAAAATACATAATGTTTTCAATCTTTCCTCTACTTTCCTATTTGGAAACATCATAAATTTTAACACTTCCCATTAGACTAGGTTGTTAACTGGTCAAAACAGGCTATAATTCAACTTATTTTCTTTATTTAGTACGCTAAAAGGATATTTACTGCACTCAGAAAAGAGCACGCATCCAGTGGAATGCACTTGGGCGTTGTCAAGTGCCACTCACTTATAGACAGTCACCATTTCTAGCAGCTGCTCTAAGGCCGTGTAATCCCATTCGGCATTACATTTGCGGTTGGGAAAGCTGTGGGGAAAATGCCGAAAAGTGGCAGGGGGAGAAAGGGTGCCAGGTGCACAGTGAGCCTAAAAGTATGCAGTCCACGTTTGACAGACAGACGTTTCGCACACACAGAGATACAAAAATTCAACGCTTGACAAAAAAAAGCGCAGCCTGAGCGAGCACCGCAAGGATGCACACGTAGAACGCAGCTCATTGTCGGCCAGGTTTCTGTTCGTTCCTGACCGGAAAACAAAAAGAAGTAATGTTAAATAAAAAATAAAATGAAATAAAATGGGATAAAATACCTGCGAGTGGCAAAAAGGTGTCCTGCACAAGGACATGGGGCTAATGTTATTTTTATATTACCCAGGCTGGCTACTTAACCCAACCAAAGTGAGCTGGCCCTTTGTTTTTGGCCATGCATGTGTTTAATTTTAATGAAATTAACGCGTGTAATGGCAGCCCCGCTCGCACCCGTCACTTTTTGGTTCCGCCCACTACTGTCCTAATCTGTCTGTCTCTGCTCGCTTTTGATGTATGTCATTTTTTCGCTCTAGAGTCTGGGGGCTCAAACGTGTTAAATGTTAATTAAAAAGCACCAGCAGAACATAAAAAAAAAAAACAAAAAACGAGGGAAAATTTAGTGGGGAAGAAGATGGCCCAAGAATGAAAGGCTTAGAAGATTTTGGCCAAGACACGAGGCTTGGTGCAAGTTGTGCATCCCTTTATTTTAACTGCTTCTGGTGTTCTTTTTTTTTGTTTGTTCCCCTGACCAAATCCTTTGGCAAATAAACATAAACACTCCTAATTAAGAGATGGCTTGTAAACTGGGCAAGTCTTGGGCTAATTGGCCGCTGTTCTTTTTGCCAGACGGCCGACAAACAAAGAAACAGGTTAACAAGGCTCACACGCAGCGGGAACCGCAGCTGAATCGCCCTCTCTACATTCCAAAAAATATAAATGTCATCTTAAATATAATTTTCGCGTATTTTTCCCTTGCCCACGTGCCGTTTGTTTAACCTCTCCTGGTCGTTTTGCCTTGCGTGTTTTTTTTTTTGGGTCTGGTAAAAAAGAAAAGATTTGCGAAGCGGTCGCACATGTGAATGCGAGTCCTTTTCGTCCTTTTCGCTCCTCGGTTGGCAGCCTGCAGTTGCATAATTTTTGGGCGCACTGCATCTGTCGGAAGTTGTCACTTAGCCTCCACGATTTGGGTACTTTGAAATTCGGCTGTAACGACTTGTAGCGTAGGGTATTATGACAACAAAGTTCAAGAAATTAAATAAAAAATTATAACAGTCGATATCGATTGTTATTAAAAGTATCTTCAAAATGTAAGTTTACCGTAGAAATCTTTGAAAATTGTAGGGACATCACGTGCTCCCCATGCACACACAATCTCCTCCGTTTTTCTATCCTTCCCTACCCCCCTTTCAGAACCCCCTTCATATTTCTGTGGAAAAGCGAGCGGCGAAGTGGCAAAGGGAACTTGCCACGTTGCGCGTTTGTTGGCGGCCGCAGATAAACGCATAAATGACGAGCTGAAATCTTCTTTATGTTGTCGAGTGTGTGTGTTTCTTTTTGCCGCCCAACCAAAGCATTTCTTTAACCTGCTTCCCCATCTCCGACTTAAATGTTAAAAAGCATTTTTTGTTAAGCCTTTACTCCCGAAAAAAAAAAAATTAAAAAACAACATAAAAAACCGTCGCCTGACCTGAGTTACTTTGTGCAAATGTGTGTGGGCGTTGGAAAAATTATAAGAATTTTTACTCAAGTTGGTTACTTCATCTCTCCCATTTGTGTGGCAGATTTTTTCCACATTTGCCGCAAGATCTGCATGTTTCTCTTTGCCTTTTTTTTAATACTGTTTTTTGCTTTGTGCTGCGTATTTATTTTGCTAAGAATGTGTAAATTTCTACTTTATGCAGAAGCTGCGGCCGCGACTTCTTAGCATATTTGTTCATACCGAAAAAAAAAAATGTCAAAAAAACTGGGAGGAATGTGCCTTTGAAGTAGTTAATGCTAAACAAAAATTAAAAGCCAGTTTTAATGCCATAGTCGTCTATTTAAACAATTATTAAACCTTTTATTTTAATATTTGTTATTTTCAGATAAGGAAAAAGAAAAGCACAACATATTGAAAAGCGTGAGTACATGTTATTTTAATACCCAAAACATTTAATATATAGTTTCAAATTATATCGCATTGGTTTTTGTTTGCTTATTTCAAGTAAAATACTAAAAATCAGGTAAATCTTTAGCTAAGCTACACAACTTAAAGGCATATGACAAAGTTGCGTTCTCCCTATTTTCCCATGTTTTTTTTTTTTTTTTTTTTTTTTTGCTTCATGTGGAGGGGAAATCCCCATTAATCGCATTGGTGTTTATTTAGCTTGTAATTACATTCATTTATTTACTTATTGACTGTGTCTGCGGCTCCATTTCTGGACTCCCCCGGCCGAATAACTAACAATATTCCAGGGAAATGGCCCCCCGCCTCTGACCTTCGGTAAGCCACAAGGCGAACTGCCGGCCAACCCCCATTAAAAGCCAATATCTTTGAGCCCTGCCAGCCTTGGCCAAATAAGAAAAAATGTCTTTGAATGACTGACAATCAATTTCGCTTGACTGCAGAATCCTCGACGGTGGAAGAACCAAGGACGATGGCTCGTGTCGCCCTAACGAACGTTGAAAATTACTTTGACATAAGTTAATTAATCTTTGGCGCGCAAAGTTCGTGTTTGAAATATTGCATAGTGTTGTCGCTCTGCAGAGGCAACCAAAACAAAAGGACTATGCCGATGATAACCAAAAGAAGGAGCAAACGAATACCCATTCCGTTTCCAAAATTCAGAGGGAACTGGCAGATGGCAGGTCGACTGTCTGAATGAAATATTTGTCAATGAGTATTGCTAATTTACAAGTTTGATTTGTTCGGCGTGCACGAACAGCCACTTCCTTTTCCGCAGGACTTCTCCTCCTTGACATTCGCTCACCGTTTTCGCTTCGTTTCAATTCCGGTTTTTCGGGCTTTGAGAAATTGCCCGGGCATTCTTCTGGCCAGCCGTACATAAATAAAATCCATCGTCCGGCCCTGAAGATGCAGAAAAAGGTTTTCCGGACAATCCGACGACTTAGGTGTTTTCCTTTCGGTCCGGAAAATTCCGCTGTTCGACTTGTCGGGCAAATGAGGAAATTCCAAATGGATTCCGACTGTGATTGAGTGATTTAGGCTCTTGTTAGTTTTGGATATTAGTTGGTTTACTTTTTGGGAAAAGTCTGAAAGGGCGATAAATACATGCATGTTATTATATCGCAAACAGGCAGTTGTGTATATACAATACATTATTGTTTTTGTCAGTTTAGACCATACATTTTTTATTTTAATAAATTTATCATATTTATTGCAAAAGTAAAGTGGTAAAACTGCACATACAATTTACTGAATGTAAAAGATGCCCCCGAAATTCTAAGTTCACATCCTTGGAGTCGGGGTCGGGAGTCAATGAGCCTTGCCATATGTGTGTAAGCCTTGTGAAATCCTTATCCCATTCTTGACCGCCACTTTCAATGGATCGCCAATGTCCTATTCCCTTCATTTCGCCTCGGCTGCCCCTCAGGCAATCCCATTTGTGCCATCTCCGATGTCCAAGTGTCCTTGGCAGTCATTTCTCATACAATTGCCACTGTCATTTGGTAGCAACTTGTAATGGACTTTAATCAATTAATTTGAAAACGCTTTTCATTTGGCAATCGGGGGAAGAATATATCGGGGCGGGCAGGGTGATTTGAAGAGACAATGGCAAAAGTAAAGTGTCTGGCCTGGTGGCTGGCCACTTTCTTCTGCAAAAAAGGACGGATATATATGGCAATCCGATGCCAAAAATGTGGATGGGAAAGAAAAAGAATAAATAAACAACAAACCGAACCGGGCGTTTGGAAACCGGTGGTGTTCAGGGCCAAAATAAAACGGGCGGTACGAGTTCGGTGTGGCGGGGAGTACCCAAAAAGGACGACGAGGCAGGACAACAAACGCACTTAAAACACAATGATGCTCATTGTGTCTGACAGGCAGACGAACGGACCCATGCAGGAGCTCCCTCTTTGCTCTTCACTCTATAGCCAAAGCTATGGCTATTGCTATATAGCTGATGCTGATGCTGATCCACCTAAGAAGACGACAACGACGATGTGGCGTCGTCTGGTTTGTGGCTCCTGCTTCGGCCAAGCACTTAAAGAAATATATCGATATATTGAAGATATTAATTTAAGAAAAAAAAAACAGGAAATGAATACAATACATATGAATAAAACTAAACAGCATTTGGTTAATTCTGATACATGACTGCAGTTGCCCCGTTTTATATGCTTACCTGAATATTTTTCAGTGTGATGTGAAAGGACTTTGGGGTCTGAGTAGGTGATTCTTGCTCCTCCCTGCCGCCATTCGAGCACTTTGATTACGCATTGGCTTTGTCCCGGCTCAGACTTTCCCGGAGACTCTTTCCTTTTGGATTTTCCGCCTTTTCCATGGCATTCCGTTCCCTATTCCGTTGTCATTTTGGCACTTCAGTTTGATTTCATTGCGTTCCGTATTTCTCTGGGCGTTTTTTTTTTTTTTTTGTTTTGGTGCGAGCTAGAGTTTGAGTTTTGGGATTTTAGGTTTGCCTTTTTGTGTCGCCGGCTGTTTTGTCGCCTGGTCATTGTCCTGCCCTTTGTTGTCCTGCTTTTGGTCACGCACTTTTCCGAAGTCAAGTGGAGGCGGGAAATGGCCAACAAGGGAACTTGGAAAATGCAATGGAGAGAGGCCACTTGAGCGGCTCATTTTGTACTTCATTGAAGACAAATTAGTGTCGATGAAGAAGGAAAACTGGTTTGGTTGTAGTATAAGCCCTTTGAAGATCTAAAGTTCAGAAGAAAAAGCTGCATTTATTATTAATGTATTTAAATTAATTAAGTAATTTGAATAGTCGCAGTTCAGTTTCTATAATTGTCGACTCGAATTTTGTTTATCCCACCATCTCTTTTTGGCTCCGTGGCTCTTGACTTTTACTCCTTCTTCGGATAAAACCCCCCTCCTCATTTTGGCCGTGTCAACCAATTTTCAGTCACAATGACACTGAAAAGCGACATCGGCAGTGGACTTCTGCAAATGGCACGAAATCAACGTCAGTGAGTGGTAGGAGAATCTGGTAGAGAGTTTGGGGAAGAATTGCAGGGTGGAGAAACCAAACGAAAGGCAGCTGAAAAAGAATTAAATCAAGAACTCATTAAGGCGCCGGATGCAATCACACTTTGCGCCATTCAGCGCGCCACTCTATCTCCACTATATACCCCCATCTCCCTCGTTCCACCCGCTGCTATATGCCCCTCTCTTTCACCTCCTGGTGTACAGGTTATACCCCTCTCTTTCACACAAACAGAGATTCAGAGTTGTCGCCGTTTGCCGTCTCCGTTTGCCGCAAAAGTGCGCACAATTATTCATTAACTTTGCACCGGAAAAGCAGAGAAATTAAAAACTGCCAACGCCAGGATAAATAGGGACAAAGTGCAGAAATTAAAAATATGAGAAATACTACGGCAGACAGGGACGGCAACAGCGGGTTAATGGAGTGAGTGAGCGGGAAAGCGAGACACACACTGCCAGTTGGACTTGCAAAAAAAAAAAAAAAAGAGTTGGTTAAGTAAGAAGTCCGCCAAAAGGGGGTATGGTCGTTGGAATGGGTGGTGAGGGGGCCGAGCAGGTCACAACTAATAAAACAAAAGTCAAAAGTCCTTAAGCGCAATGAAGAAGCTAAAAATGCAACGCGGCAGCGTCAGCTTAAACTACAAAAAAAATATATGAGAAAGGAAATAAGGGGCTGGGGGCTGAAGGATGCGTTGCACTGAACAAAAAAGATGATTTATATGTGTATTACTATAAATGTAAAAAATAAATAAAGAAGAAATTAATCATGAAATGTGTAACGAAAAGAAACACATGCTAATGCTGAGGTCTTAGTACTTTTCGCGATCGAAAAAGGCAATCAAGCAAAGATATTTCTGCGGTGCATTGATGGGGTGGCTGTTTTAGCCGGCTGGCGGAAAAGGGTTAAGGCTGATGAGCCTGACTTGCTCTCCCCGCCCTCACATTCCACCCATTCCGCCCACATTTCTCCAGTAGCCAGTAATGAGGCGACCAACGCTGTGGGCAACCATAAAAATCTCAGGACCCGAAACCACCCAACCTCCTTCCAGCTTTTTTTTTTTTTTGCTCTCCAGAAACCCCCACTTTTGGTGGCCATTTGGCTGCCGTGAAGCATTTGGCGCAGTGGCGCCTGAAAGCATGCAGCACTTATTGTTTTATTTGCTGCTAGGAGGTCGGTATGAGGTTAAGGGTTGGGCGTTTAGGAGCTTTAGTGGGTGTAGCGGTGTAGGGAACTTCTGGAGACTGCTGGCCCAGCATATCCGCTCCACGTCACTTGTGATAATTGCGTGCAACCGGTCGCGCCTTGTGATTGTGACATCGCCTACCTCCCTCCCACTTATTCCAGCCCACTCGCCCATTCGCGGTTCTAAGAAACTCAAAAAATCTGGCCACGCCCCCCGCCTCCCTTGCAGCCGCCTTTTAGCCCACACATTTGAAGCCCCTTTGTGCATATCAGGCAACCGGATCAGGCAGTAGAAAAAGCCAACGTCACACAGAGAACAAAAAAATATAAGTAAAACAAAGTGAAAACAAAAAAAATAAAAATAAGAAAAAAAACAGTGAAACGAAAAAAAAAATGTACGGAAAATAGGAAAAATGGAGAAAATTTTGTGAGGCTGGGGGAAAAAGAGATGGAAAGCAAATGCGAAATAAAAATTCATAATTACGTTTACGCCGGTAATTAAAAATTATTGTAATACACACGCAATGCCCAGCAGTTGGTGGACACTTTGGTCTGGCCACGCCCAATGCCGCACCGCCCCCTTCGGCGGGTCCAACTCATTCGAAAAAAAAAAGCACCGCCGCCTGTCATGTGAACGGAATGGTTCGCTGAACAAATCAGGGCCACACTCGCAGTTGGATAAAATCCAGGCAGGAAGCTGGAAAACGACGCAGCAAAAACTACTGAGAAAAATCTGGGAGTTTGAGGGAAAAACTACGACAAAAATTTCAAAAGTGGGAGGACGAGAAAGCGTCTGCTTGATGACGATTGCGGTAATTACAAGATAAGAACTATTTAAGTGGTTGGCCAACGGAATTCGGAGGAAATAAAAAGGCCTAAACGTTGTCAAGGGGTAAAAATAAACACTCAAGTCTATCACTCTTTTTTTTTTCGGTGAAAAAGTTTTTATTAGTTTTATTGCCTTATCAAAATACATTAATCAAACACCATCATTAACAATAATACTCTTGCTATGATTTTTCGTACTTCTATCATTTGTCGTACGTTTCCTTTTCCTTTGATTTCGCTCAATAAATAAAAATAAAAAACTCTGATTAAACAAAATAATTAAATCATATATTTAATTGATGGCTCGCAAGCGATTGCACAATATGTCGAATGTCGAATGCCCATTTGAGCAGCATCAAAGTGAAACCTCAAAAGGCGCCACCCATCTCCGCGAACCCCCTACCAATACGCCTCTTTTGATACCCTGCAGCGGCACTTAAATTACGCACACATCGTTAAACGCGCGTTTGCAAATTGAACAATATTTGAAAAATTACACGAAAAAAAAAATGGAAATCGATGGGTGGGGTGGAAAAATGCCAGGGCCATGAAGTGCAAAGCAAAAAAAAAAAAAAATTGCAAAAATTTTTGTATTCCTGCCTCCTTTTATTTTTATTAATGTTGCGCCAGCCGCCGATGGCAAAAAGCCAGCGCACAGCTCGTTAGCAACTTAAGTCGAGCTGTTTGACGACGCCGATATGGAGTTGAATCTAAAGTTATATACGAGTATTCCAAGCAATGCTGAAAATCGCGGGGTGTGGTGGGGTGTGGCTGGGTGGCTGAGTCGTCAAACAAAAGGCAAACGTCAATGCGCCGCCGAATTGGCAACATATTTGCGAACAGCCGCGAGTCGAAAGCGCGAAACGCCCCCTCTCATAATCAGTTACCCCTCCTGTTTCCTTTTTTTTTTTTTTGCTACTCAAAAGCCTGTGGCATATGCGAAAAAAATAAAGAGAGCGCTCTGGGAGCTAAGCAGAGTGTGCTCTGATTTTGAAAAGCAATCGAAGTGACGACACCCTGGGAAAGAAGATTTAGGGGCCAAAGTACCACAGAATCTTGTTGTTTATTATGCATAGTATGTGTTGCAATTTGAATGAACCTAAAAACAGTAGTCACATTATCATTCCAAGTTTATTTATACCGTTCATGCTGCAATGCCTATGAACAATGCATACCCTGAAACATCCTTAAAGGGTACATCCTTGCTAGTCTGGAAAAAAAAAAGAAAATAAGGCGAACGAAAGCCGCGACATTGACGACGGCACGCCAAAGCCAAGGCTAAAGCAGCAGCTACCCGCAGCACCACCGACCATCCACTTGCCCCATCCGTCCTACCCCTACCCCTTTTCCCCCTGCGCCGCCCTTTGCCCTTGCCAACGAAATGCGGATAGCGGGACGCTCTGCGTGTTTGATTACCACGCGCGGTTACACGCAAAACAACGCAATTTTCGGCATGCATGCCGCCGCAGCACAGCCCAAGCAACCACCCACCGCCAACCCCAACGCGCTGCCAAGACAAGGTCGCGGGGTCGGTGGTCGGGGGTGGTAGATTGGGCACCGTTCGATCCGGGGGTCGCGCTCGCTTACAAGAAAAATCGCACAAAATCCCACTTGACAGGCGTAGTTAGCGGGCATCATGCAAATATCAGTCATGATGCCAACAACTGGCGAGGGTTGCCACAAAGATTGCCGTTCGGCTGGGAAAAACCGAAGCTTTAAAATATACATGAAAAAATTAAAAAAACTACTTTATTATATATACTTAAGCAATGAGCAGTTTTCCAATTGCATATCGATAATGTGCCAATCAATTATTGCATGCATTTTATTAAATATATCAAGCATTATATTGCAAAAATATTTAAAACAAAATCTACAGTAAATTTCGAAGAACCCCTCGGCACCATTTGAAACTGCTTGTGATATATTGAACATTGGCGACCGAGGAACAAGGACCCAAAAGGACAGGCGACGGGCGACTGCGGTTAATGGCTTATTTAAAATTGCGGCACTGGGCGCTGCTTTTTTGAAAAATTGGCAAACCGCTGGCGAAATTGATACGCGGCAATCAGTGCGCTCAAAGTGGGCGGGGGGAGTGGCACCGCGGCTTTAAATCATAATCAGTAAAATGGAAAAAATATAAATAATGAAAATTACGCCAGAGACGAGTCAACGAGCAGCCAAATTGAAAGTAGAGCTCAGAGGGTTGCCAAAATTGTGAGTAGAAAGTAGAGACAGGGGCAGGGGCGAAAAAAACGAAAAATTTGCATAACCCAAAATGGGGGGGACGGGATTTTCGAGTTGTTTTGAATCAACAGGATGAACGTACTGGCAAAAAATAAAACTCAAATGAAATTAATCTAATAAGGCAACTTTGTAGCGCGGTGAGGGCAACTTTGTTGCCTTGGCGGCTTTCTGTTGGTTTTTTTTTTTTTTGTGTTGGGCCAAGTCAATTTTACAAGCCATTGATGCAGAAGATCAAACTTCCGCACAAATGTTGTTAATGAAATATTAATGCGAAAAGGATATGCAATTGACAATTGTCTCTGCCCACTTCGTTCTTCCCCCTCGAATTTTTCCCATCCGCATTTCCCAACTCCGCAGCTTTTCCTGTACTTAGTCTTCAGCTTAAAACACAAAGCCGCTCATTTGCATAGGGCTCTTGTGGGTGGGCAGTTAGCTGCCTCTAAATTAAATTACAATTTCTAAAACTCCCGCAGATAATGTGAAAAAATCACAGCCATTAATCATGACATCCTCCTGTAAAACTGCAGCCTCAATTGACATTTTCCATTTGCCGGCTGAGGAAACGTCTTATGCAAATTATGTCGACCTCCCCATTGGGCTGCAGTTAAAAGCATTGATAAATCATAACTACAAAACGCTGAGGAGCAGATTTGTTCTGCAAGCGAATTTAAGCTAATTTACTGTTTTGTTTTTTTTTTTTTTAGAAAATGGCTACGCAAGAGGTTAGCTACAATGTCTGGTGTTCTCTTCGCTGGCGTTTTAAAACCACCTTTAATGATAGCATAAGTAGCTTCAATTTTTTTTATTTATTTTTTTACAGTGTGCTTTTCAAATATCTCATTCAAAGGACTTTCAAGTAGAGAGCATTATGCAAAGTGCTCGGCAAGTGAGAATGCTTTGTGGTAACCGGACAAGAGCTTTAAATAATCCCGTTTCCTCCATCCTATATATGTACATATAGCATATATGTATGTATGTACCACGAAACAGAGCAGAAATTTGCTATCACTCGATCGCAAAACAGTTTCGTGATTTTACCGAAACAACCGGCTGAAAACTAGAAACCACACACTCATGCGACGGAAAATCGGGGAATGGGATCGATTGCGTGTGTGAGCTAAGCAAACTGTCAATATTTGATGTATGTTAACACCCAGGAGCAGGAAAACAAGGAGTGCAGGATTCGGGAGGCAGGGGCCATGTGTCAACATGGATGGATGGATGGATGGATGGATGGATGGTTGCTTGGTTGGTTGGTTGGATGAATTTTGGCATATTTTTGCATGTGCACCATTTGGCAGCTGAATGCCAAAATGCCAGCCACAAACATGCGCGCCAGTGGAGCCGCAAAATTGAAGGGGGGGGGGGGGGGCAAATAAGGACTCCTCTCGATTCCGCAGCATCCCGAATCCTGCCAGACGTCTGTCATGTTGTCTGGCTGCCGCAGGAGGCCACATTTCACTGCTATTCAATATGTCAAAATCGTGTCGATAACGTTCAAACAAGCCAAAGTTAGTCGGAGGTCGAGGAGGTTAAAGGGTATTGGCCATAGGGTTAACAGGCAGAATGTGGCAGGCTGTCGATGCCGCCATTTGTGGCTGCAAAATGCGGTTGTCGCCTGCCAAAAAGGAAGCCAGCAGCCAGGACATTTGGTTCGATCCAAGGACACTGGCGCAGGGTGTGTGAAAATTAGCAGGCTTCAATTTGCTTTCCCCAAATATTCATGCAGCCGATCTGCCATCAACGCTATTGATTTAATAAACTTTTTAGTTTGCCATGTATATTGAACTTTGAACCACCACAGATCGAGCTTCGATTGAATAGTTGCCCAGCTAAATAGCACTTAAATACACTTCCCTCTTTAAAGTGTTGATTCTCTAAAAGCGATTGCCCTAAAAGCGGTACACCCCAATGGCACAGTCATCGTTTACGTTGCAGCCAAGAGGGGGAGACTTAATTAATCAATTTCAAATCAATTACCACAAATTTGTTACCAATATGCAAAGACATGAATCACGGGTATCCCAGACTTCCGGCAAGATAAGAACACATCTCTCAGACGCAGGCTAATGGGTTAAGAGTGGAGGTGGCTGTTGGGAGAGAAGGACTGCTGGTTTGGGCATAAACAAATCTTAGCTGTCAAAAGTGCTCAAAGCCATTGTGCTAATCTCAGAGTTTTGGGCTCTGGGCAGACAGAGAGGACAATGCGATTGCAATTGCAATTGCAATTGCAGCAGTGGAGAAACAACGACAACTCTAACGGCATTCAATAAATCACTAAACACTTGAATGACGCTGCCAATGCAACTTGCAACACATTGCACACAGGCAGAAGCAGCAACAGCAATAGCAACACCAACAACAGCACCAACACCAAATGCACAGCAGCAACATTGAAGGGGGGGGGGGGGGTTAAACGGAAACGGATGCCAGGATCCAAAAGGCAAGGCAGGCCTCATAATTCAAAATTGAAATTGCAACAATCAATTGCAACAACATGCAACAAATCGTTTGTAGCCTGGTAGCCTAATCACTGCACGTCCATTCAGGGGGACTTTGGGGCAACGAGGGGCTAGGCCGCCCACCCTTTGGCTGACATATAAATCTCAGTTGGAGTCGCAGTTGTGGCAAAGACGATGGCCAGAAATTGCAGAGAAAGTGCGGAAGGACATGTGCCACTGGTGGGTTAAGGCAAACGGGGGTTAAGCGGACAGCGGGTGGCAAAGTTCAATTGTTCGAGTCTGCAGGTCCTTTGCTGGTTTGGAACTTCGAGCCATGCAGAAGATGATGATGAAGGAGCTTCGCTTGGCTTAATTCCGTTCGGTTTGCTGATATCTCAAAGATGCCCTACACTCTGGACGAAAAAAGTGCCAAATTAATGACAACCCATAGGTTGTTACTTAGGTTTATGCAAAGTCTGAGGTACTGAGGTAACCTAACCAATTCGAATTGCCCAATTTATAGGTTGACATTTTTGGACATTTACATTTTAGAACCGAATTGTCACTTTGTTAGGCAGAAGTAAAATAAACTGAATTGTGACAACCGACGATGTCCTTTATTTTATTTAAATTATTTTTTACGCAACTAAAACACATATACCAATGCCCTCTACTTAGTCTCTTGTATGCAATTAGTACCGATTTACATGACAAAGTGCAAATAAGTGCTGCATTTAACCCAAGGGAATGAATGTGGAGAATGAGTGTGTCGCAGGTGCTTTCCCAATCAGCCGTAGGGTATAATTAGTCCTGCTCTCGGCTGCTAATCTGTGATTTTCCAAATTGTTTCACAAGTGTCATAAATCAATGAAATACCAATAAGTCGTCGTCGTTGTCGTTGTCCTGCTGCTCTTCCTGCTGTTTTGCTCCCTCTGCTGCTACTGCCGTTGCTGCTGCCGTTTGCAATTGTTCGAAAATGCAAATTTTGCAAAAGGATATGCCCATGCATAAATGCTGGGCTGCCGAAGGGGAAGGGGGGGGGGATGTGTTGGGTTCCAAGGGGCCAAAGAGGCTAAGAGGCTAAGGGGCTAACGGGCTAACGGGCTAAGGGGGCACACGGAAGGACTCTCAGGTCCTCCGGCAACGACAGCAGCCAGAAGCCAGACACGAAGCAAACATATTTCATGCAGTCTCAATTGGAATTCTAAATCAATCAGATTGAGACGACGCCGCCGTCTCCACTCAGCTAACAGCTAACCAGTTCAGTTCTGTGCCGTTGGGCACTGTTGTTACACAGCGGCAAAAGTTGGGTAACTTTCATTAATTAAAATATACACAATATTTCATTTGCGATTTCAATTGATCACAATAACTTGTTCTTAATATTATATTGAGCATACTAATTAATAATTTGATGAAGCATTCCCACATTGAAATTTTGAAACTTTTCGTTTCGCATAGTGTTCAAAATTCGTAGGACTCTGTGCATTAAGTAAGACACAAATCATAATCGTATGCGTGGTGGGAGCGGGGGAATTCCGGGCGAAGGAGTGGTTATATCTAGGTGCCAGCTGGGCAAGGATCTGTGGCCTCGGCGTCGTCCTCGTCCTCGTTTCCCGTCCTGTTAGGAAATGCAAAATTTCAAATATGAATTGAACTGATATATTAATGGCCACTTGAGTTGCACTCTCTTCAGATCCTGGGGACGTTTGTCAGCCAAAAGTAACTGCAGCTTCCTGGGGGAAATTTCGAAAATGCGGAAGGGATGATGAGGTGGCTGTTGCTGGTGGTATAACCTGCTCGGTGTTGGCATTTATAAATCAAAATTTTGGGCCAACAACCTGCAAACATACGCACACCGAAGGACATTCTGCATCCGTGTATCATTGTATCTGTGCTTGTGTAATTGCCAGGACCTGGACTGCATCCTGTTTTGGGGTGGGGGCTGGCGGATTGGGGATTGGGGATTGGGGTTTTGGGGTTCTGTTTTAAGGGGGTGCCACAATTGCAGCAACTTATCTCTCGCCTGCCCATATAAATAATGACAAGCACGACGACAAATAATAACCAAACGCACACAGGACATGCCGCAGGACAATAGGCCTGGGAGAAAAATAGGGTCGAGGTAAGGACGACTACTGTCTGTGAGTGAGTGTGCATAATATGAAAATTTATGTGCGGAAAGGATTGAAAATAAATTTATGAATTATATTGGTTAGAAAATTGCATCTACTCAAGGATATCCTTAATGTCTCCAGGATATGCATGTGTTCAGCTAGGCTTGCTCATTGTTTTTGGGGCTATCTGTTACATTCAACAATGTCCTGATTCAATTTATTGTTTGTTTGATTTGCATTCTGACCGGAGACACTCGCCAGATATGTGCCTGTATATCCCTCTATAGTCGTATATATAAAGTCCTGCGTCCTTTGTGCCATTTGATTAGCGATAACAGCTGCAATTTGCGCCGAAAGTGCTTTTCGAATTATCATTGACAAAAATAAGAATCCTAAAAAGTAACACACGCAGCCAAGGCTTATCGTAAAAATCCAATAAAAGTGGGCCACAGAATTCGGTTTGGGGACTTTTATGATTTTTTCCCCTGTTCCTGCTGACATTTGGTAGTTTATGACTGGATTTGGTTTCGATGCAGAGAGAACAAAAAATAATTCAGTTCAACACGTTTTAACTTTATGCGTACATAATAATAATAATAATAACATTAGTATCTGCTATTTGTATATCTTTTAAGCATTTTAAAAGGAATTTTAGTGTTTTGATATAAGATTTTATATTTGAGATTGCTTGCTTGCTATGTAGCAATGTTTTTTTTTTCAGTGTTGCAAATATGTCAAAGTTCAGTAACCGTATTCGATGGGGGATTTTGAGTAAGGTAAAAGGAACTGGTCATAAAACTTTCCCGACACGTTTATGCCTATCTGGGTTGTGGATCTGAAATCTCAATGCCAATCCAAATATATATCCACATTCTGTGGCAGTTCATCAAATGCTCGACGACAAGTCACGAGCGCTGCAATCTGGAGTGGCTTATGGCATTAGTTATTAGTTGGGGGGTGGTTGGTATATCTGCTTATACAGGAGGATACATTTCATTAGTCAGACATCACAGGCGCATTTTACAGAGACGTGTTTCACTAAGAGACCATGTGAATAAAATGAAAACGGTGTTTGGTACTTTTGGTAAAAAAAAAAAACAATCACCAAAGGCATAAATATTACATATCTCTAGTTTCTCGAAACTTTTAAAATCGCTCAATAAAATTCTATTCGCATTGGAATAAACATTGTTACCTCGACCTAGACCCAAAGAATTAGGTTCATTTGAACTGCAACCGATTCACAGTTGTATGATCGAAAATGAGAGAGCTCCAGTGCACATGATAATTGCAGACGAGTTGAAATAATGTTATTACAAAATCAACACCTCAATTAGATATTTAATGTGACACACCAATTACGCAAGCAATTACAAATATACTCTTAATATATTTGTTTGAAATCGGTTAAACAATTGGTGGCCCATAAAAGCGAGGTGTTCGAGGCCAATGTCAATCATTCCACATCAAGATGCGTTTCTGTCTACTGTTCCTTTTGGCCATGAGCTGCTGTCTGCTGGTAACTTAAATGCTCGATAACATTACAGATTGCGCATATTCGAAATATTCGTGCCCTTTATTCTAGCAATTCTCCGTGGCTGGAGTGAATTTGGTGCGCGGACTGGAGGCTGCCGGTCATCATCGCAACTTCACCGGCTCACCACCACCGCGTGGTGCTCCTCCACCACCTCGGACCACCACCGCCAGTTCTTCGGGTTAAATAAATTGAAAGCAAAACACGAGAAAACTGGCAAAATTTCCATTGACGGACGATTTAAATGAAACCTACCATTATGTAATCCTATAGCTTCAAAAAATATAGAAAAACCATTCCAGCAAAAAAAAAAAAAAAATAGTTCCAGTGTTTTAAACCACAGTTTTAGTAAATATTCGTTTTTATTTATTCGTAATTGGCAATATATCTATCTTATCTCGTTTTAAGATACTGAAATGAATTCATTGAAATATAAAATTCTACATTTTGCACAATTTGCATCATTTATTATCTAAAATCTCTTCGCTTTTGTGAGACTTTCATTATTGATATGTAACGTCTGAAACCATTTGGCCGGACTTCCCGCGCGGCGATTAAAATCGGCATTAATTTGACAAAAGTTCAACGACAAAAAAAAAATGAAATTAAAGCTATCTGATGTTGGAGAGAAAATACAGTATACATATATAGGCTGGGCCATACCCTACATGGCCCATGGTCAGAGGTGAGGCTGCAATTTGTGATCGTATTTGTTGATACAACATATCCAATTGTCCGTCGTCATTGTGGCCAATTGAATGGAGCTGCAAGAAAAGCGAACTATAAAAATGAATGGAAGCGCCGTTGAACACAATCAGTTGTTTGGGGGAATTCTCGGGCCGAGGATCACGATGAGGCAATCCATAAAGCACATATTCGCACTGTTGGTTGCCCTGGAGTGTTTAAGCCTTGGCGACACGGCGCCCATCGGTGAGCATCCGGATCATGCCGGATGTATACGGATAACGATCATCAAGCGACCATTGGCCACCACCACCACCACGACAACAACAACAACTACAACCACAACAACCACTACAACCAGAGCAACAACCACGGCCGCTGGTTAAAAAGGAATATTCTAAATTCAACACAAACAATTTGTAGAAATACACTTAGCTCCTCTGATCAACGCTTAAGAATAGTTTCCAAATCTTATAATCTATGGTTTAACAGTATATATCCAATTGGTTTCTTGAATACCATACTATTTTCGAAATTCTACCTTTATCGCAGGGTAATCTTCAATTTATTCTGTTGAAAACGTTGTAATGCCCATTCCTGCCACTTTTCAAATGGAAAAGGCATCCGAAATCATTGCATACTTTGCGGCAGACACTCGAAATGCAATTTCAGCCACGCCCACTCCCCAAGGTGATGTAAAATGGGCTAAAACGGCTGTGAAAGGCCACCGCACAATGCACAAACGAAGCTGCCGAATATAATTAAATATTTTATCGCATAAAAGTGCCAAAAATGAAACGACAACAAGAAAATAAGCAGCCGGCATGCGTTTTTCCATCTGGCTCCTCTGACCATTGTGCTTTGTGTACACTACAAAAAAAAATATAATATTCCGTATACTACAATTTCGAATCATAGTATTCAAATAAACTTAATTGGATAATTACTAACAGCAGCAAAAATAGTTTTAGCCTTTAGTTATTCAAGCTTTAGTGGTAGTACTTATGTCTTAAGTATTTCGATGGAGCATTTTTTTCAGTGCTTTTGGCTATATGTGTGGTGCACAGGTAGAGACCACCCCTTCGTTCCTCTGGACCTTCACTTGTAACCCCTTTTGGAGCTCTTCTAATTCTATAAGCTGACATTGTTTTGGCAGGGAAAAGATTGAGGGAAACTCGAAGGGGAAGGGGATTGTTGGAGGAACACATGTTCCCCGCAAACAATAAACCCGCAGCTCGGAGTCCCTCTTTTTCGACCACTGCATTTCTTGGGTCTCTTTTAGATGAAATCTTTTGGTCAACAACAACATCAGCGGGCCATTGTTCTCGCCTTCCATTCTGTAGTGGCTGCTTTTTTCGACAATTTCCATATGAATTTTAATTATAATTTTTCTATGCTCATTTTCATGAAAACAATCAAAAATGACTTTTGTGCCGCTTGCCCGCCCCTCCCATCACAAAAAAAAACAACGAATGTTGGTTGAGGGGCTAAAAGGAGCTTGAGGTGGGCCCGTTGCAAATTGTCACTAGCATTTATATGGCCACCAGGCATCTGAAAATTAGGAAACGGAACTACATACGCGAAGGCTTTGTTTTTCGAAAATTATTGCATGGTAAAAAGTCCAATAGTTTATATACCCTATAATTTCGAAATATAGTTGAAAATTATAACGTATACTATTATATAAAAAAAATATTTGCTGACAGTTCTTAAAGCGAAAAACTGCGTGAGAAAATATTATATATTTGCATAAAAGGCAAGAGATTTTGCATAGAAATAAAGCTTATTATTTATTTTAACCATTATATTTTAAAACATATTTTTACAAGTTAATGTCTTGAATCTTAACATAGGGTTCGATCAAATGGTTCAAATGGTATGACTTTACTCACAACAAAAGGGTAATGAGATTGGGATGAGGAGCAAGCAAATTATATTTGAGCATAAAAAGTAACACAAAAGCAACACGGCGACATAAACAAGTTAACAGAGCGAGGAGTTGTTGGCTTTTGTAGTTGGCAGTTTGGCACGTTAGCGCTGCCAGCTTCCGTTTCCTGCCGTGGCCAAAAAACAATCCACCCATATGACAACTGTCGCTGTGCCCCCCTTGGCCTGGCCCCTGACCATTAACCCCTTAACCCCTTAGCCCTTAGCCCCTAGCCCCATAACCCTTAACCCCTGTCACTGGCCATGCATACAGCATAGTTTTTGAATATACCGCGAGATGGCGCACCTGTGTCATCTACGCTTTTGTCCAGATTTTATAAAAACAAAAAAAAAAACCAAAAAAACTAAAAACCAACACACAGCCCGGAAACTGTCATTATGCATTCTGATGATATTTTCGCCGCCGTCTCTCCTTTGTAGAAAATTATTTTTGTAGTCGGCTAATTAAGAGACAAAAAACCATGGGAGTGTGTTGTACCTGTATATGGCAACATACCATATGTCGTCTTCATCATCGATAAAAGTTTTGAAGCAAGTAAGTAGATGAAGGAGTTGCACAGACTGAGGCAAAAACTAATTTCGCAAACATTTGTCAGCTCATTAACAATTCAATTTGCTGCATAAACGACCTAAGCATACAAATAAAGATGGGCGTTTTGTGACCCCAACGAAATAGTTGGGCCCACTCGGATGCAGACTGACCGACCGAACCACACATGAAAAGCAGTAAATATTCAATTAACGGCACAGGGTAAAACTAATGTGAAAACGGAACCCTTTGGGTTAGCCACACCCCTTGTTGGGCGCCCCCACCCAACCCACTTGACCTTGGCCAGACAGAGTTCACTGCCCAATCACTTGTGCCTGGCACTTGAAAGCGGAACGAAACCCTTACTTGAAACAGGGGTTCTCTAGTTCTGGTCATTTTAATAGCCGCTCGCTCGCAGAGTATTAGGGTATACTAGATTCGTTGAAGAGTATGTATTAGAACATGTAGAAGAAAGCGTTTTCGACCCTGAAAAATGTATATATTCTTGATCAGCCGAGTCCGTCTATCTGTCCGTATGCACTTTGTGATACTTGCTATGCCGAACATTTTCCGATCAAGTTCTGCAAGTTCTTAAGCGAATCGATAAGAGTATAGAAATCTTCGACTTTGTAAGCAGCAATTTGTTACCCGTAGTTTTTTCTTCCTTGTGATTTTCCGTCTATTTGGGCAGCCGGCGTTTTGATTTGTCGGGTCAGGTTATATGCACCCAGACCTGGTCCTTTCTGCACTTGCCCATTTTTCGAAACCTGGGCCATAACTGCGGGCATTTTTCTAATTACAGAGAAAGCAGCACAGGAAACTGCTTTGAACCCATTTCGTACAGGAGGACACAGGAGCCCAAATAATTATGAATTGTGTTTTATTTTAAATATTTGCTAAGCTACCGAAAGGAACTTTGCCAGGATGATGCCGGTCAGCCTTCTACTACTCCTTCCCCTTGAACCGCCATGCAAATCCCCTTTACGTTTTCGTCTCCTGTTTGTTGCTGGATTTTTGACCAGAATCTGGTATCTTTGATCGGCGATGGCGACGTCGCTCTAACCAGCGTCTCACAAATGGTGTGAGCAGACGTGTGTCAACTCCATCCAAATCCGTCTCCCGGAGGAGGAGACTTGTGACCAGTGCCACTACAATCGTCACCAGGGCTCCAAAAAGCGTGAAATAGAGATACGATATGCGATACAGCTGGAAGGGAGCACTTGGAACGGAACTGCACAAAATAAATTAAGAGGGTTTAACGAAAGTCCGATTATTTTGTAGATAAATGCTTACCTGATGGCACCATCTAATGCCAGGCTGGCAAACTCGCGTGGTTCTCCGGCAAACGTATAATTGCAGCCCATCGTTGAATATGGTTTCCTCTTATAGACGAGATCACCGGTGACCAGATCCCGCTGGGCACTTACACACATCCAGGCCATAACAATAAGTGAACTGAATCCTCCGAGCAAAGCTCCTTTAGAATTAACCCATGGCAACATAACTCCGGCGGTAAATATACCCAAGAGTGGTCCATTTGCCACCGACGAAAGTGTGATGGTCAGTTGCAGAACGGCACCTAATTTTTCCACGGCAAATACGAGAGCTACGAATATAATGCCAAATACAACGACCACACTGCGCATCACAAAAGCGGTTTGTCCCTCGGTCAGTGGACTCTTTCTAAAGGTCTTTACAAAATCTTCCAAAACGACTGCAGATAGAGAGTTCAACCCTGTCGATAACGAAGACAATGCCGCACTAAAAACACCGGCTACAAATACTCCTGGTAAACCCGGATATGAGCCCAAAGTGTCCATTACCAAAAGTGGCAAAAGTTGATCGTTTCTCTGGGCCAACTTCGTTTCCAAAGGATCACATTGAGAATAGGTGGCATAGATCAAAAGACCCGTATATCCGCAGATCATCAAAAAGGCCAAAACACCAGCGATAAATGTCCATATTGCAATCCGTGCATCACGAAGCGTGGGTAGCGATAAATATCTCTGGATCATATTCTGACTAATTGCATTTGACTTGAGCCAATGAGCTACACCGCCCAAAACCAGGGAATAAAAGGTATACCGCTCACTTAGATCCGCACTAAAATTGGGTACTTCCAATCGAGCTGTTTCTTGGGCCTTCTGCCACACAACTCCAGGTCCGCCGATATCCAGGGTTCCCTTAATCAAAACCAAAGCCATCGCACCGAACATGATCAACGTTTGGATGACATCCGTCCAAACCACCGCCTTCAAACCTCCAATGCAAGTATAGAAAATGCAAACCACACACACAATGGGCGTCACTATATGGATGTTCACTCCAGTGGCCTGATTGAATGCTATAGCCGGTACATAAATCACAATTGGAAGCCAAAGTAGCTTGGAAAGAAAAAAAAAGAAATTATAAAAGAGAGTCCTACTTATAATTGAGATTAACTCACCGAAGCCACAATAAACATGACAGATCCGAAAAGCCTTAAACTTCGGTTATATCGCTGTTCCAAATACTAAAATAAAATCCTCCCATTCAAATTGATTCGTTATACAAACAAGATATAAGCTTACCTTATAAGTGGATATCAAATTGAGTTCGTGAAAGACCGGCAAGAAGAAGTAGTACATGCAGAAGCCCATTAAAACCAGCGATCCCATAATGTACATGTACTGAGCACCATAAAGATAAACCTCTGTGGGAGTACCCAAAAGTGTAATTCCAGATATAAAGCTGAAAAGCAAAATGTGATCTTAGTAAAGATATTAAAACTTAAGCTTAATCAAATGGAATTTCTTCCTGGGTAGAGTCGCCTTGACCTTCGACAAAGGCCTTACACCGATCATCCATCATCTGTAAGAGATCAAAGTGCGTTTTATACAATTCAATTAGCACCAATGTCGTCGTAATTCTCTGGTGTCCAAGTCAAGTTTCCATACATTTCTTAGTTGCCACTTGGAGATCGGGCATTTGGGGTTCGGGGAAGTGGAAGTGGAAGTGGACTCGCAGTCGTAGTCGCCAATTGACCGTCGCCAATTTGAATGCCCTGCATATGCGGGTAGCTCGAATTGTCAGCGAACGTGGAAGCCAATTATTAATTATGAAACATTTTGATTTGGTGCGTTGATAGGAGCGAGCTGTACAAGTATGCTAAAAATAAGCGAGCGACTATAACGGGTCGAAAACTGGAGCAAACTACAACCTACACTATGTCGGCATTTTTTTCCCTGTATGGCTGTATGAATCTTCAGACAAGCTCTCTAGTTGAGGACAAATGGGGTTTTCCGCGGTACTTTGATTAATTCTATCTTATCTCCGGCACATTAAGCACTTAACAGTGAGAAGAGAATGGGGCTTTCCATCTCGACTTTATAATATACTTAGCAAATGGCTATAGTTGAAAAAATTAAGTTTATAGTTTCATTAAACGTTTCTATCATATTTATTTTGGATATAAAAGTTACTTAACTCCCCCTAAAGGGAAAATAAAATAAAAAATATCTTTAAAAATGATTTATCGTAGAATTCTAACCTATTCCTCACCTGGATATCAGTGACATGGTTATGGGAAAGATCTTCATCTGCCTGCCACCAACCAAATACGAGGCAGCACTACTCGCCGCCTCCTCTGAGCCATTGGCCTTTTGTTTCCTGGACTCTAAGCGCAGTTGCAGGCAAAAATATATACCGATAACGGCGCAAATGGCCAACATCAGGCAAAAGACCAAATAATCCGGCCATCCAAAGCTCTGCAGGCTGGCTCTCAGCTCCTCCACGTGCATTTTCCCGTCACTTCACTTGTTCACTCAAAACAAAAAAAAAAAAAAACAAAAGAAAGCGAGAAAAAAATGAGAAAAAAACTAAGAGAATCGCAGCGATCGCACCGCTCGGAGGCACGCATCAGAGGTGACTGGTGGGTTATGGTTCGGATTTCAGATCCCAGATTCCAGATTCCAGATCACAGTGAGATGGAAGTGCAATTGTGCTGTTGCCACACAGCAAAAACCACCACCGACTATTATTGTTTTATATTTTTATTAATGATATTATGACATACACACACTCAACTGACGGCGAGATCGTCGTCACTTTTCGCGTGCCAGCTGCGATGGCGACTACTACTTTGCCTGGATCTGGAGCAACAGCTGACTGGCCAGCTGATTCTTTCGTAAAAACACCACCCAATGCCCCCATGCCACCATGCACAGCCACCCAACTCAAAGGCCCGCAAAGCCACCAGCCCAAACACCCACCCACCCAGTGGGCTAATTGAGTCAGTGGTTGCAGTACAGCAAATTGAGTCGCCAGCGGGGCACTTAAGCCAACGCGTTGTCTTTGCCTTGGAGAATGCACAGATCGAGGGACATAGAAGTCAAATTGGTTGCACTTAAAAATAATTTACATTATTCCCCATAAAAATTTGGCACAAATTACAAACTAAAGCTCCAAACTATCAACACTCTTCGTTTGTTTTTCAAAGATATTTGATCGATTTTTTAAATCTCTTAAATAATTATTTGTAACTTCGCAAATAGACCATTTGAAATATTTTCCAGTGTCGAAGGAATGGGGTGCGACTGTGTAAATTAACTTGATTAGATTTAGTCGGCAATTTGTGACCGCCCCTCCTGCATGGCACTCCAATTTTCTATAAATGCGATCGGCACTTGGATTGCGGTCTCTCGGATTTGCTTATGTAAACTGCGGGTGTCAAACGGAGCAAAGACAATGAGATTTGGAATTATCAAGGGGAATTTCTTTTTGCCTGTGTACCTACAAAACATATAGAAAATAATACGATTTTGGAAGAAAAAATGTATGCAAGTACGCATAAGTTGTGCCTAATATTTTATTATCCAAAAGAAAAAAAAATAGTATTGCAAAATATTAAACTGCAGAACTGCTAAACACGATTTAGTAGACCGAGCTGACGGATTTTTGGCCAAAACTTAAGCATGAAGATCTTCAGGCCAAACATTATTAGCCCCGGGTCTAAAGCCTGCAAATAAAATGAATAAAAATAATATAATAATAATAATTCATTTGATAATGTATGGATGTAAACCTACCGGTAGTAGCTCCACTCATGGCCAGGATCGAACTGGTCAGCTCCTTGATGGAACGTTCCATTTCACCAAATTTGGCCAAATCATCGGCCGAGGGAGCCGCCAAGCAGCTCTGACCCATAAATAGGACACAAGTCAGGGCCAGAAAAATGAAAATACTGTATTCCATTGCTTTGATGGTGAACGATGAACTGTGCTATGGATTTTTCAGAATTTTGAACTTTTATAGACCCGCTCTAATCAAAATAATATCACGGTCGATTACAGAACATAAAATGCTTTGCTTGTTATGGCTCAATGCATGTCAAATGACCCAAAACTAAAACCGATTTATATCTCACATTTAATTTTTTAAAAACAAACGGTATTTAAATCTAACATTTTCATTTGTATGTTATATACAAATAGAAAATAATTGCTGGTACTATATTTCCTATAATTTTCAAACACAATTTTTCCAACCAAAAAATCTGATCCAAAATGCAGATGCCTTGAGCTGCAGTTTTGCGTTTGCAGTTTTCAGCTTCAGCTGTGGCAAAAAAAAACGTCTGCACTTTAGCGGTAATCGAAGCATAAAATGAGCAGCAAGTGCCACTACACACACAGCTGGAGACACACTCACACAAATGCGACGGCTCACGCACACACAGACACACACACTCACACAAAAACTCACAGGTGAATCAGAATCAAAAATTGTATGCGTTTTGCACCTTGAAAGTGCATTGCAGTGGGTACCCAGTGAATTTTTATTCACGCCACTCTTGAAATGAATACTGCAAATACTCTGAATGCGCTACATTTTCTCAGTTGGCTTTATCAACGTTTTAAACATTTTTAAATAGGGTATTATAATTGAAATTCCTTGGGAAAGTCGGATTGACGTAATGGTATAAGCAATATTAAGAATAGTTTTTACAGCATAAAAACATATGAATATTTAAAAGAGCGTGAACTTCAAGAACTAGAAAAAACTATTTTTTTAACATTATAAAGCTTTTATTCAATTCGTCTTTTACTCTCTAATTTGAATGGATGTGTATTGCCGTATATATCTTCCTTGTTATTTTTTTATTTTTTGATTTCGCTGGCTGATTTTCTGCTGCATTTCTTGTTTATTTGTGTATTTTTTTTTTTTGCTCTACAGCGTCAACGGCAAATTAATTAATTCCAGTGGAGCGATTTTTCAAGAAAAAGCCCTTTTTGCACACATGTACATACGTACGTACATATACATATACATATATATGTATATCCGTCCCCCACTTTTGGTGGGCCACTCAAAACCGTTTCGCAGGTGTTGTAATATTATTTGGAATTATGTTGGAATTTCTTGTTTTCTTTGCTCTCCGTTTGCGAGTGTTTTTTTTTTGCCTTTTTTTATTTGCCCCTGTGCTCGGAAAATGCCATGAAAATTATTTGCTTTTTAATTTTGTTTCAAGTTGCATATGTCTCTCTGCAAGTAAGTGTGTGTTCGTTGTTTATAGCTAACTTTACAGTTGAGAAAGCATTTGTTAAGTGGTTTTAATTAGTTGCCCCTACATTCCCGCACCTGAATTTTCCTAAGCCTCATTTTGCCATCCTTGTGATTTTATATCCTTCTGCCGAATTCCAACTAATGATAGTGTGTATACTAAGAAAAATAATAATTATAATAACATTTTATGAAGAAAAATAATACTTTTGGTTATCGAACTCCATTTCAAATGTGCTCCTTATAAAAACCGTACCAACGTATTTTCGTATATGACACTGCAGCAATTAGATTTGAAACCACACCCTGTCGCAATGACACTCAACATATGCAAATGTCCACCCTCGGCGAAACGCCTTCATAAAAATCCTACCCCCTTTTTAGCGAGCCACTGTCATTCGCACTTCGGTCATCATCAGTGGGAATGGCATGTAATGGGTGCTGCCATTTACAATATTTATCAAGTGCGCGAAACACACCCAAAAACTGGGATAGCGATTAGCTGGTGGAACTGAAAATGGAAAGTGGAACTCAGGGAGGAGCAGGAGTCATATATTATGGGCTTTGGCATCGTCATCGTCATCGGGCCTATGCGTGGCGCCTAATTACATCGCATTGTCATAACAAAATTGAGCGCATTTGACACGCAATTGCCCCACAGTTGGTGATGCACTGAGAGAAAAATATACTGCGCTACTTAGACACTCATTATATGGAAACTTGAATTTTGCCAATTGAGTTTCTAGATATGGTTGTATATGGTATTGCCTACGGTAATTCAAATTAACTAATTTTCGAAACTCTCCGTTATCGTTTTATGTGTGACTTTTTTTACAGTTGTCTTCACGATGACATGTGAGAAATGCCACCGAGGTCCGCAGTCAGTACTCGAAAGTCAGGAGTCAGGGGTCAGGGGTCAGAAGTCGGAGGGACTGTTGCATCAGCCCAACTAGATAAGAATTAATTGTTCAATGGCACGCATTGCACTAAATATTTGAATATATATACACCCGTTAGTTGGCTCTTCCCGTTAATCGGATAAAATTCATAATTATTGTTATTACTGTCATTTTTTCTAATAACCCGACTGCGCACCCAAATTGCGTGTACTTTTCTATTAAGATGAGCTATCAAACGCACTTTTCCGACTGCGCTTGACTTGTTTGTTTTATTTTCGGGTCTTTAGCCTTTGGCTTTGACCAGGAATCCCCGATTCCAGTGGCCTAATGTAACCATCCCCCGGATCTTCGATGGCCACGCAACGCACGCGTAAATTATGTAATTAAAATTCCGCACCTTAATTCGGGCAATTTATTACACGAGCTTTTGACTAATTGGATAACGATCTTTAACTATGTCCACTAAATACACGGGGCACAGTGTGTAATAAGTTGATGTTGGAAAAAAAAAATGGTGGGCGCCGATGTGCTTATGAGTTCATAACCGATTGCATTCACCGATAGAGCTCGCAATTAATTGAATTTTTACCGAAAGACTTCTGGTAGGTGTGTGGAATCCAGCGGAGTGATTAAGTAGACGGAAATATTTGGCTTTGGTGGAGGAATGAAGAATTTGACTAATAAATCACTGATAAATTAGGTGGCGGTTCTACACTTTGAGAATTAATAAAAAAAAGTGAATTCTATTCCATTAAATGATTTGCAACGTTCGGAAGTTTTTAATTTCAGAAATTGGCATGCCAGGGTGCAAAAACTAAAGGATTATTAAAATATTAGATATAATAAGAAGCGGGACTGTTAATAACCAAATGGTGGTGTCAAAGAACGGGGTTGGCCTCCTTCTGCTGGAGTAGTTCCATTGCTGGTTGAATTTCCAGGTGTTGCAGGTGAAGTCGAGTTTCCCGATCCAGTGTCATTATCATTTTTGCCACAAAAAATATAATTAGGGTAATATTTGCAGAAAATATCCGATGGCGGTGGAAGGAAAAACTGAAGAACATCAAATATAGTATAGAATTACGAAAGTGATCTTTAAGATTTTACAGCTGATGTTGGCGTTTGTGAACTGAAGAAGAAAGCCAAAAAGAGGCCAAGAACGGCTAGGGAAATCTTCATTTTCCCTCGAAAAAATGTCAACTGATTCTTAAAGTTCCAAACGTCGCCTTTTATGGACAAGAATTTCTTCATTTTTACTGTTAAATTTTCTGGCGATAAGAACTTAACTTAAGTCGTGTCTCAATACTAATCGTGAGACGTAAGTCAACTATCTTAATGGAAAAGTTTTGCCTTGTAATACGAATGGTTTAAGACAATTAAACATGTTACTCCTATATTGGTTCATCTAAAGTAGTAGTTTATATAACACCGCTTTACGAAAACAGACAAATTAATAATTGAATATGATAGTATTTCTGAAGTCAGTTGCTCAAACACAAAGTTTGCAATTCATTTTAACTCTTTCTCAAGATTCCTAGAGTGCGATTTTAGTTGGTTCCTTTAAGAAATATTTTAAAAGTTATTTAAAACAATCTTATAATATTCTTTAAAGCAGCCAGTTGTTGTTTTTTATGCCCTATAAGTTTATATAAACATTACTTAAAGTTTTAATTTAGTTCATTTATTCTAGCCCATTTTTAGTACAGTTTAAAGTTTTTGCAAGTATGCTTAAATCTCTCTCTTTGTTTATTTAATAAAAAACATTAAATATATTGCAATGCTTGGATAGTTTATTTAACAGCTGGCATGCCAAAGTGCAAAAAGAAGAGGGTTTTTAGTACAATCTTATAAATTCAATATCCTTCGGCTCTGTTGTTTTCCAGTACAGCTGTTTGTTTAACGCGTCAGATCGGCAAGCTTCAAAGTTCGGGTGGCGTCTGCAGTTGAATTTCCGCTTGAAATCGTAGCATTCTGATCATTTGAGACAATCGTCGAAAAATCGCAGGTTTTGCAAATTTCAGCAAAAAATGGTATTGCACACAAGATCTTCCTTTGCGACTGGAGCGTCTGAACAAATTTCTCGTTGCCGACACCCTAAACGGTAGCAGTTGTTATATAATTTAAATAATAATACTAAATATTTATGTTAACATATTTATCTTACGTAAGACAAGCCGGTGCACAAGAATATGTTCAGAAAGAAGTTGTTTTCGCAGAACTTTAAGGTTTGATTATAAACTGCTTGGATATCGCACTAGCAAAAATACAATTTTACTAAAGGATATTAATTGATATTTATTCAAAGATCTTACCGCTGCGGTTGGCGATTCCAGGCTGCAAATAAGTGCCAGAAAAAGTCCTAGAATTGCAATGGTAATTTTCATCTTGAAGTAACAGTTAATTGAAACTGAGCTAAGAGAGCTCCAAAAAGAGGTATTTATAGGGAAAATACTACATCCTTAAGATTTTTAATTACTGCAAAGAAAAGTAGAAATTGAGTCGTGCACTTAATATAAATCGTGTTACAGATACGTTTAGACTTGAAATTGTTCAACAGACTCACGTTTTTTTAAATTACACACTTGAAAGAGCTTCAGTGGGTATATCATATTAACTATTTTAGCTTAAAACAGTAAACAATTTGAAGTAAATATTCAATATTTGGATGCCATATTCTCGCGATTAATCCAATTCAGCAACCAGTGGTCGTAATTTACGGCCAAACATGACAACTGACACTTTTTGCGCTCATACATCGCAAACAAATTGCACACCGTGTTATTTATTTATTTTTATTTTTTTCAACTGCGTTCTGGTCAATAATTCGCAAAGCCATTGATGGAAATTAAAACACAAATCAAATGGCAACAGCGGTAGTGGCATAAAAAAAAGCAATTTCCATTATTAAAGCGGGCAATTGAATAAGTCAACAGAGCCGAGCCGACAGGTGAATCGTAAAGGTGAGAAGTGGGCGGGAGGGTATGACGCCGTTGGCTAAAAATAAACCCTATATACTGTTGTACACCACATACTATATAGTGTTAGGCAGGGTCAACGGAGCTTTTTCGGTATGCGGCACACGTGGGTCCCCGATTATAATGCCTTTCAGCCGATTTGCTGGGCTCAATCCGCTACTGAATTCCGATTTCAGTTCGCATTCGTCGTTCAACGTAAAATGTTCTGCGAGGCGTTTTAACTCCGGCCTTTATTTCTAACGATTTTTCAATTCCGGTCATGGCTTTTCTTTTTAAACTATTTACCTTCTTGGCGGTGGCCGCCATTTTGATCCAAATGGTAAGTGGTAAATCAATATAAGAAGGGTTTGTTTTTTTAAGTTAACATCTTGTTTTGTGCAGACACTTGCACTGGAGTTTATGGATGAAGACTTTCTGGCAAACGATGACGGTCATCACTTGGACGAAGAGTCCGCTGAAGTGCCTGGTATTTTGACTGGTTATACCAGAGATACGATCGCTCACTTTAATCCTCGCAAAGTAGATGGGGGATTTCGACAATTGTGGGAACGTGTTCCCCTTCAAAAAGTCGATGATATTAAGCGGAGATAGGAAAACTTACTCATTCCTTATACTCGATACTCCAGTTGATTACCTACAATGTGAAAAATATTTAAAATTATTATAATTTAAAAAATATTTTTATCATTTTTTTTTTTAATGCTATTTATGATATTATTTGATATGAAAATATTAAGAAAAAAAAACATGTCAGTTAATATTTATTATACTTTTAAATCGTAGTGGGTGGTTGGAAAGTTTGAAGCCTATATTAAAAGAACATTAATCCAAATCAATACTAAAAAAAATGTATTTATTTATAAATATACTTCTACTTAATGAAAATGAGTTTTTGACTACTATAGAAATATAGACACCATAAATGTGGTAAAAGAGCAATTTCTTCGAGGATTTTTGGGTCAAACCTTTTTACTTTAGGCCCGAGGGCTAAGCCAACTTACCACCAATAACCCACCCACGGTTGTGGTTATCCCCACCAAACCAAAGCAACCTTCTGCCCAAGTAGTTCTTAGAAAAGTAATAAAACAAAAAAAAAAAAAGTGGAAACGCGGCCCTCCTAGGAAAAACTTTTTTATTTGCATTTTGTTTTAAGCAATGGAAGGAGACAGAAAAAAGTGAGACCAACTCTGTTTCTGTTTCGGGTGTTTTTTATCCATTTTTTTTTTCTTTTGCTGGTTGTTTCGTCTTTGTTTTGTAGAAAAATGCACAAGTTTTATGGTAGCATAAAAGTTTTTTGTGGGAAAAACTTTGCACTTGTCTTGCCGAAAGGGTTTTACAATGATGCGCTATATGCGACACGCCCCCGAACTGTCCAAGTGGGCGTGTCGAGCACTTAATATTTCTGGCATATCATTAGGCGAACACAATATCCACGAAAACTGATTCGGGCTGTGTGCTCTATAAACTTTTTTCGCTCTCTTGGGCCAGAATGTGACACTCAGTCAGTCAGTTAAACATCGCGGTTACTTAACCCCAGAAAGCAACTTTCGGCTGACCACTCGGAATGACTAGCATGCATTATCATTAAAATAAATTATTAGAGTCCAGTGTGGCCACAAACTAAAACGCATTTTGCACGTTTTGTGTGCGAGAATTTTTTACACGATTTTTACAACTTTTTTTGCGGTTCCGCTAAGTACACAAAAGCATTCTGTCTACAAAGAGGGGGCAACGGAAGTGGGTATATGGATGTGTATGGGGTGGTAGAAGATAAAAAGTCAAGTTGAATGCGTTTAGAGTTAGGATGTAGCATTTAGTTAACCAGCAAGACGCACACAAGAAATAACTTTGCATACTTTTAGGCAGCAGCAGCTCATGTTAAATACTAATGCAGGAAGGAAATGGTGCCCTTCCACCATCGCTATCAAAAAAGACAATGAAAACGGGGTGGAAAGTGCGCTGAAAGCCACGTAATTTCTCAAGTAACCTAACCACGTAAAGCATAAAATATTTGCCTTTGAGTCGGGGCCCAAAGTATGTCCAAGAAGTTGCCCAGTTGCCGCAAAAACAAGTTGCAAGCCGCTCATTTGAATACCCGACTACGAACTCGGACATGCAAACAACTTTGACCACGCATTTGTTGGAAGCTGTAGATGCAAATGTTAAACAAAATGCTGGCAGGCCGAAACTAATAATACTCTTGAACTATATATATGATGATAACCATACATTCTTGGAGACTTTAGTGCATTATGGATATTAGTTAGTAGTTAGTTACATAGTTACATTGTTTGCCTTATATTTTATAATACCTTTAAAAACGTAATACTTCTAATAGTTTGGAACGCTATTAGCCAGTTTTATTAAGTTAACACTGTTTAGATAGGTGAATCTTGTCTAAAGAATAAATATAGATATTCTCAGATTGATGAAAACAAAATAATAAGTGCGTTAAATACTATTTGTTTTAAGTTTGTTTAAATTTCTCCCGAAAGCAGTGGGACCCTCTGAACAAGCATTATAAATAGGCAAAAGGAGCTGGACGAAGGTGACGATGCCAAGTCAGGGACAGAAGAGCAACATTCTCGGCAGGAGTCAGCCAGTTGACTGGCCACATGCTTCATGCTGCCAGGCACATGCAATTTGTAAGCCAAAGCGCATAATTTACAACAGGGGGAGCCCCGTCTTCAAGATCTTGAGACACAGCTAGAAACTGAAACACATACCCATACTCAAACCGTAAAAACCGTATCCAGTGTCCCGTTTGCCGTCTTGGCCAATGAAGTGCCGGTTGCGGCCAGTTCATCTTGGGTACCCCAACGAGAACCATTCGAAGTTTTGACCCAAGGAGGCAACTAACACCGATTGTGGTTGCCCTCAAGAAAAACAGTGCTTAGGTTGGCAAAAGAGCTATAATTAATAGTCCAGAATAACACAAATATTTGCTTAGTTTACCTAACGACAATATCTGATTTGCATTTCATACTACTTGACTTATTATGTACTTAAAACTAAACGATTTCTGATCGTGTACAGAAGAAAGCTATATTTAATATCAATTTCAAATTGGCAGACTTAAATGCTCGTTATATGAAGATATTTGTTTAAATTTGTTTGCTTACTCCTAAACATTTTCAAAACTATATGGCAATGTAAGTCTCGGAATCGCACTCATTTGCATGCCAGTGAATTGTTACGCTGTCACAGGACTACTTACCAAGAGCTATCTACCGACTTAGTTTTTGAGTTTATTCTTTTTCGGAAGATTCTTCGACCCTCGTGTTTCGGTACAGCGAAAACTCTCGAAAATAAGAGGGCAGGATTCGCGTGGGCTTAAGTATTCTGGCCGAAAGGAGTGGCGAGTCAAGTGGCTACGGTCATAAAAAGACAGTGGAAGTGGTAGTACGAGTAAGCGGTGTCCGCAAGAAAATAACTTGTAGCAAATTAAGTTTGTTAGTAATTAGAACACCACTAAGGACACCTGAGCGCCGGTTGAATTTATACTCGTGCCCGGGCCAAAAGGCAGGACAACACACAACAATTAAACTTGCCGCCTCTAATTCCACCTCCTTTTTCGGTTGCCGACTTGAGTCCTTCGCTCCTTTCTCAGGTAAAGGTAAAGTAACAAAAGTTCCACCAAGTCCAACCCTGCCTTGTCGAAAATTCCTCAACTCGAAAGTTGCCAACTTTGATGTACCAAGAAGACTGGAAAAGGAGATGCATTTTTTAGAGGCGGGGAGAGCAACCGTCAAGTGCATGCCTGGACATTGGCCAGTTGCCCCGTGCGCATTAACCCATTAATAACCAGAAGTCAGAAATGTCAACGTTGTTTACCCCATCAGTGCTCATAAGAAGCAATATTATCTGAATTATACCAGTTTAGTCTACAACAAATGTTGAATTACAAATCCCAATATAGTTATAAATAGATTCGTGGACAATTATTTAGCAGATTACAAGGGGTTAACCGTGCAAAGCCCGCCCTCGCACACTCAACGAGCCATGTGGCCAAGTGGCAAAAGTTTGGCAGCTTAAGGAGCAGTAGAAAGCAGTTCAGTTGACCCAAGTACACAACGCTTCCCAAGCGAACAGGTACTTTGTGGCGTGCGTGGGACAGGAAAAAGGATCGGAAAAGTAGCACGACGAAGCTCGAAGAACAGGACATTAGCAGCAGTCTTTTCATATGTATACACATACCACATACTTAGAAATGTTTACACACTCAGATGAAGCGAATAATACACGTTGCTTAATAATTTAATAACTTGCCATGATGGGAATGATTTACATTTAATTTAGATCAACTGCTCACACTGTGTTGAACTTCACATCCTGCCATCTAGTGCCTAATCTTTCGATTTCTATCTGAACCGATTTCTTCCCTCCAGCAGCCCATTCTTGGGCTTGTGGATTTTTCCCGCCAGATATGGTGAGCCGTTTCGATCCGGATGTTTAGCCAGCATGGCTCGTCGGATCCATGGAGCGTTAGGACTAATACTTAGTATTTTAGATGCTTCACGGTGCGACATCCGTTTCTAAATACATAATTATATTAAGGAAAAGAATTTGTTTGAACAAAACGTACAGCCATTACCTGAAAGCATCCGCTATAAAAGCGTCCTGTTCCTAGATTTCCAAAACATAACCTCAGCTGACCAATCGTCTTGGTGCTGTTGGGCGATCTAAAGATCTGGGCGGCAACGCAGCAGGTAGCCACGCCCACTGCCACAACCGTGCTCACAAGAGGTAGATAGTCACTAAAAGACGGAGAGACTTTACTGGCTTGCATTTTGATTCTGAATAGTTTTCGCCCGAATCGAAAAGAATATTTATGGTATGAAAATTTTAAAAAGAATATTCAATGTATGGAAAATGTTATGCTTGACATTAAATTCTAATGTACATTGATCATTTGTATTCAAGCAAGAATAAACATCAGACAAGAGTCACTAAAACTCATGAACCTATCCCTAACCGTAAAACTTAAATTTGAACGTATCCTTTTCCAAGTAGACCAATCAAAATGGGCTCTTTAAAGTTTTAAAGGGCCAATCAATTTAAGCCTTCTTTAACTTAAAGTGCCTATAACACAGACAAAAGGCTGAAGCCTGGCCGCACTTTCACTTTATTAACACCAAATTAATTTTGTCTCGAAACAAACACCCAAGTATATGTACACAAATACGTATAGTTTATATATATTTATGTATATGTTGAATTCAAAAACCCCCAAACTAAAGTTACACACATGAATACATTTCGTGCACAGTTGAGTGCAGCGATTGAATTTTAAACAAGAACGAGAAATGCCGGCAATCAAGTCAAGTCAAGTCAAGAAGGAAAATGAACTTGGAAAGGAAACTCCAAGGCGACGGGTGCTATAATCAATATGCAGCAGTCAATAAGAAGGAGCAACAATTACACAGGACCTGGGGAATAGATGGGAATTAAGGCTGGGGGGGGTGAGGGTGGTATGGGCTTGGATGGGGTGATGGCTCGGGCTTGCCCCATAGTTTTGCAATGTGCCTCGGTTAAATGATGTGTAATCGTCTTATGTGCACTCGAATGCCTTTTGGCTTCTAATATGGCTGGGCATCAAGCAAGGACCCAGGACTACAGGACTTCAACATACATACACACACACAAGCTCACACAGGACAGCAGGACAGCTGAGGACAAAGGCTGGACCCAAGGACCCAAGATCCCCACACGCCCACACACACAAAAGAAAACTTTGCCATAGGCTGACCTCAAAATGCACAACGACACAAACTTTAATTTACAATCAATTCAGGCGTGAATAATAAACCACAAGAAACCAAACAGAGAGTTTTCCCCGAGACGAAGTGAAAGTGTTGCCGTTGTTGCCCTTTGTCCTCTCGAAAATTTAGTTACAACACACAACACCAAAAGTTTGCCAAGTTTTCGAGGCAAACAAACAAAACTCTGGAGTAGCAACTCGTACCCCCATTGAATTTACCCAAAAACCGCAACACTTCCGGATTTCGAGCATCTACTCCTTGGATAGGAAATTCCGCCCAAGTGGTCCTCCTCGGCCATCAATATTGTTTTCCTATTAAATTGATCATTGGTCAGTCAACAATTGCGGCGAGCTCCATTGTCCACTTGACCATCACACAATTGTCTGGCATTTTCAAAGCACTGACGAAAATTCGGGAACATTTATTTAATTTGTTTGTTGAGTAGTGTTAGGAAGAGAGAATTCCGAAGATCGAGCGAACTTTTACCGTTTTCCTTGCGTGAGATGTGGCGCTCTCTCATTTTCTCTGTTTGAACCTCTTTCAGTTTTCATTCTCGCGAGCGTAAGTAAAGTGCGCAGTTGTATGACAAAAACGGAAATAATAGAAATTCTTCAGGTTTACAGCTCTAAAATTATTTAAAACGCAATAAACATTAAGATTAAATGTGATCGCACAACTGAGTGGTGAATTCGGTAACAAATTTTAAGTTTAAATGGTAGATTTCGCATATTTCTCGTGAGTGACGCCACTTTTCACATGGCAGCACACTTTGCAATGCAGGAACCGTTACTTTTCTTTTGTGCGCGTGCTTCGTAAGTGCGCACTTGTTCGATCTCTGTGTATTTGTTGTTTTAACATAACCTTACCTAACAGAACGGTTAAAAGATAAATTGTAAATTTGTATACACATGCATATGAAACTCCTCGTGTTTTCGGCTTTAAAATTGTTTAAAACGCAATAAAGATTTATATTAAATGTGATCGCACAAGTGCGTGGTGAATTCGGTATCGAATTTTAAGTTTAAATGGTAGATTTCGCATATTTTTCGTGAGTGACGCTTCTTTTCACATGGCAGCAAACTTTGCAATGCAGGAACCGTTACTTTTCTTTTGTGCGCGTGTTTCGTAAGTGCGCGTGTTTCGATCTCCGTGGATTTGTTGTCTTAACCTAATCTATCTTAACCTAACGGTAAGTTAACTCCAAATTGTATTTACATATTTACATATATACGCGAAATGTTGCATTTTTAAATTGGGAATTTCACAGAATATTAATCATAAATAAATATAAACTATTAATGTGTATACACAAGTATATGTCTATAAGTAGGGAGCGTTTACTTTTTTATTCTGTAACCCAGAAAGTCTAGTTGCACAGGAAATACAGAAATGCAGATCCAAAAATCCTTTTGTGTCAGATATTTGTGGCAAACCGGCAATGACAATCAATTGCGGACGAATCGAGAATGTGGGGTCTTCAAGTGGGTAAACAAAAACAGTTGCCTACTTACCGGCATCAGGACACCAGACATCAGGATATCAGGACATCGAGTGGAGCAGTCAATCAGTCAGTTCCTGGTTCGCTGATCTGTGAGCCTGTGATTTCTATGAGTCCTGTGTGTCCTCAGGGTCCTGAGAGTTGCTCTACGAGTATTTGCCTCAACACCCACTGCAAATTAAATTCATTAGTCAACTTCCGGCTGGGAAATCTGGTATATGGGAAAACGAGAGTGAGAATAGTATGTGTTGCCATCTGCTGGCTGCTGTCAATTCAGACGGATTTGAAGTCAACTCAATTTGAAATCAATAGTGTGTGAATAATCCTTTCACACCGACACATCGACGCACATGGTTGGTGTGCATCTAATATTCCCATTCTCCAAGCCCCAGTGGAAAAGCCACGTTTTCGGGGACTGGGAGTAAAATGCATCTGGTGCTAGGATTGTCTAGTCTGGATGGTTGGATAAATGGCTGGATGGATGGCTGACTAACTGACTAACTGGATGCTGGGCACTTGAAAACGTTTTTGCATTGATTGCACTTCATATCAGCCATCCAATCCAGTCAGTGATTCGTGCACTCATTCATTCATTCACTCGTTCAAGCAGGCCGTTTATTCATGCCACTCGCATATGTTGCATCGCCATTTTTTGGGTTGGAGCAATCTCAAACCCAAACTGAAACCGAAAACACGAACCCAAGTAGACATGGCAACAAAAAAGGCAAGCCATTAAGCGATGACGACGATGAATGTATTTAAGCAATTCAATGGTATTTCAAAAACAGCACACAGTACAAAAAAAAAAAAAAAATACAAAAAAATATTATAAAAAATTTTTAAATTAAATAATTAATTTTAATTAGATAAGTATTGTAACAGCATGAAAAGTGGATGAACTTCTTTATGATGTTATGTCAATATTGTACCCATATAATATTTTACATAGAACAACTACTTCCAAAAAATCATAGAAGGCGATTAAGAAATTAAAAAATGTAATTGTATTAAACCTTTTTTTTTTTGAGTGCAGCGCCACCTGCACCACCCACAGCTGCAGCACTTCATCCCAGTCGAGTGGCAAGCAATGAGCTATGCATGCAATTCAAGTGCCACATCTGCAAGTGCAGCTGGAAATGCAACTGCAATTGCAGTGACTGCCTTCCGATTCCCAGACAACAACCAAAAAAGTGCACAGTCCACGGGGAAGCCCCAAAAATTTCGGTTGGTTTGATGGGGCTTGCAGATCCGAGGGGCATTCCAGCTTCCATTCCCATGTGGCACCACTTGGTATCTGTTTGTGTCCGTAATTGTGCATAATTGAGTTGAGCCCTCCATTTTCAGAGGTATCTTTGTGGCACGGGCAAATGGTATGGAGGAATAAAGGCGGGTGGGCAATGTGCTTTATATCTATGTTCCAAAACGATTATAGGCAGTTTAAATTCACTGAAATATTTAAATAGGTGAGATTCGATTGGAAAAGCAAAATAGTTCGATATTAAGAAGAAATACTTAGCAAAATAAAGGTTTATATAACAATACACTTTATGTTAGGTGGAATTTTATTTTTAACAACTGATGGATGATAGATGGCGTTGATTTAGTCGAAATATATGTCAAATAGATGTGACACCCCTTCGATTTAGTTTTCGTCTGACATTCGTTTGAATAGCACACAATCGCGTAGATTTCGTATAACATATACACATAGTTTTGTATAAAGGAAAGCGCAGGCTATGGATGTCGAAACAAGTCTGGATATCGAAGAAATGCGCCGAAGGATTCAGCAAGGCATCAACAGATGCTGTGAACAACTGCTTGAAATAGCCATGATTTTAACCCATAAAGGTGGTCAGGTTTTAAACCGTTTGAAGGGAGCATCATTCCCGGAGCTCGCCCAAAATAGTGAAAATATCGGTAATGGTTCAATGTCCGAAAATCAGAATCAAAGGCTCGATCCCATGACAAGTGCACAATATACTACTTTAGGATTTGGAAACTTTGATGGCGAGGGGGACTACTTGCGGCAGAAGAATAAAATCAACATTCAACTTCCGCGTCTTGTGAGCGTGACTTGCGGCTTTGCCAAGGATCACATAAGATATCCGGAATATAATCGTGGAAAGTTTGGTGAGGATGCCTGGTTCATGTCCTCCAGTCCACAGGCGTGCATAATGGGCGTGGCCGATGGAGTGGGCGGTTGGCGAAATTATGGCGTTGATCCCGGAAAATTCAGTATGACCCTAATGCGATCCTGTGAACGAATGTCACATGCACCCGATTTTAAGCCGAACAGACCGGAAATACTACTGGAACGAGCCTATTTTGATCTCCTAGACCAAAAGTGTCCCATTGTTGGCAGCTGTACGGCGTGTATTTTAGCTCTTAAACGAGATGATAGCACCTTATATGCAGCAAATATCGGAGACAGTGGTTTTTTGGTGGTGCGATCTGGTAAAGTGGTTTGCCGGTCCCAGGAGCAGCAGCATCAATTTAACACGCCCTATCAATTGGCATCGCCGCCTCCGGGTTATGACTTCGATGCAGTATCGGATGGGCCCGAATCAGCGGATACCATTCAATTCCCGATGCAACTGGGCGACGTCATTCTGCTGGCCACCGATGGGGTCTACGATAATGTACCTGAAAGCTTTCTCGTGGAGGTCCTTACGGAAATGTCTGGCATATCGAATCCCGTACGGCTTCAAATGGCCGCCAATACGGTGGCTTTAATGGCCCGCACGTTGAGCTTCAGTCCGAAACACGATTCTCCATTTAGTCAGAATGCCCGGAAACACGACATCGATGCATGGGGTGGAAAACCGGATGACATTACGGTCCTATTGGCCAGTGTCGTCTAGAATAGATCGGATATCCAAGGCTATATACAATCATTGAACAGCCACTTCGTAGCAAATTTTACTGACAAAAAAGAATTGTTCCAAAAAACTTTTCAATCACTTATCACTTAACACAATCACTTATAGTAGATATTCAATCATTTAAGACTCTTTTCTTTTCAACTCTGCCATCACAAACCAATTTGTTTTGTACCTCTTTTTGTTTCAAGTTCGGCCTACAACTATGCCAGTTATCGAACAAAATTTTTAAAGTGTAATAAAATTTTTGTTTTACCATATGGTACTGATATTGTTATTATTAAGTTGCTTGCTCTGTTTGTTATGTTCTCTCCAAAACAAAGTGGTCAATAAACCATGAATAAGTTGAGAAACAAAATCTGTGCAGAATGTCAAGTAAGTGTCGTGGCCCTAATAAACTTAATCAAATTTTTACCATCTTCGTGCACTGCTTGCACCGATGTCCTTTTTCTTTCTTTTTTGGTCCTGCCAATGTGTGACGTGACATACGATATTTGAGTTTGGAGTTTTGTGGCTTTTAACATCATTTTTTTTTAGCTCTTAACCCCGCTTTTGTGTCTGCCATCTATGAGGTGTTAATGCTTTGTAAAGTTTGTAGAAAAAAAAAAACAACCAACTCAAAAGCAGGAGCCAAAGAATTCCGAGCGAGAGTTTGGGGATGGGACACAAAAACCTTGCCATCAAACAATAAAAAAAAAAACCAGCAAAAAATAAAAGAGAAAAGAAATTCCAAACCACAAAGCATTTTTATGAGTCTCGTAGTGTGTGTGAGTAATTCTGTCTCTCACATTTCTTTAACTCTGTCTCTCTCTTTTGGACTCACGACTGCATTTTTTTTTATTTTAAGTGGTCTTTTACTTAGTAGGGCCACAACATCGGATTTTCTTTGAGAAAAAACTTAGCACCAAGGTGAAAGAGTGGCGAAGAAGAATTGGAAATTATTCGAAGTTTGTTCTTCTAATCGGTTGATGGACGGTGGCATTTACTTCTCAGGAAATCAAAACTAATAGAAATTTCTAGTCCATCAGTTACAATCGCTACAAATATCTTGAAAACTGTGGTGTGTAGTATTTTAGTATTATTTGGGTTCGTTCAAACTTTTGCAACCCCAAAACAAATGAAAAGTTTCATCCTCAAAGCCCAAGTTCTATTAAGGGGTCAAAGGAGATGGAGTTGAAATAGTTTTATTTCAATTAACAAGAGAAATTCGATGAGTTTATTTGTTGTGCGTGCTGTGGAAATGTGGAAAAGTCGCTCGGCGTTTTATGCGACACAAGATAAGAGCGATGGCGACGGCCAAGAATTTAATGCCCGTTTCGGTCGAGTGTGTGTGCGATAATGTTGACAGATAATAAACTGAGAAAATTACAAAATTACAATCAAACATGGTAAAGGGATGGGAGAGGTGGAGGGACGGAAAAGCGTAACCCATATGAGAGGGACATTTGCAAAAATGTTTTACAGAGAAGGGGTTTTTATAGAGGGGTTCATTTAGAGGACTTTATAGACTGGGGGTCCAAGGGGGCGTTCAAATGGCACAGAGCGCCCTAGAAGAATAATGCTGCTAATGGCGGACCATTGTCGAGCGGAAATGCCGGTTGGTACTCAGTCCTCGGTTTTAACGGCCACAGTATTTCGCACCCGTTCTACGACGAACGTGAATTTGCCGCCACAAAACTATTCAATTGAAAGTTATTTACGTTTATTGTTTTATACCAGCTCTTTGTATGGCATGTAAAGGATAGCCAGGAAATGTCCCTTTAATTAATAAAAGGTTTTATCAATTGGATAAAATTTTAAGTATGGCAAAAACTAATTACAAAATATCCTTTATCCTTAGTCTACGAATTTTTTTTGTAGATCTTTAACATATTTGCCCTTGTGCACCGTTAAGCAAACGTTTCTTTATTGCTGGACAATTAGTCGGCGATTTGATTTATGGCGAAATGCCATTAAGTGCTCTGCCAAGGCCATCGATTCGTCGTGCCTTCATCTTCATATCCATTCTCATTGCCAGATCCCCTTCCACAAAAAAAAAAAATATTCCAGACTCGTAGGCCAAATCTATACTTCCGTTGTTAATCATTGGCATCACTTAATGGCCCCTTCCGACTTCCTTTCGAGGAATGCAATCAGCTAGACAAGCGCATGGATCCAGTTCCATTTTCATTTCCATTTCTATTTCTTTTTCCACTCCCAACTCACCGCTCGGCGAGTGCTTTTCCCTTTTTCGGGGAACAGTGAACACGCCCTTCAATTACAAATCACGGGATATTCACGGGATATACGCAGGAATCGCCTGCCCAGATAATCTGCTAAAGGACTTCCGACCGGTGCGTGGAAAAGCAAAGAAACGGGGAAAAATCTAGATACATATATATTATGCGAAGCAACTGGCACGGGACTCTGTAACTGAAATCGCAATGATATACGGCCGTGAAATCGAATCGTAACCGGATGAGGGGGGGCCACTGCACAAAAGGCTTTAAGTTTCACTTCCAGGATTCCCGATCCTTGGTCCGCTCGACAAAATCAACAGACTATGGCCACGGACCGCCAGACTCGAAGGCTTCGCAGTTGGCATCGCCTTTGTGCATTCGATGCACCGTGAAAAAAACAAATTGGAACTGCACTTCAGTATTAGACCATACAAATGGTTATATACTAAATATGTTGACATTTTACTTCCAGATATTTTAAGAATTCCTTTTATGGTGTTTTTTTATTGTTCATTTTGAGGAATTTTCGACCAGTGCTTGAATTTCTTGGCCGACGTACCCAGAATGAATTTATTGCTCCTTGAGGCCGTGTAGCGTGTCCGAAGGACTCAGCGGGTTGCATGTTCCCCGCTCACTCGTTTCTTCTCTTGAAAAGTCCTGCGAACAGAGAGTTCGTCGTTCGTCGTCCTGTGGCCATTTTAGGCGTTGGCATTGCGTTTTCGGCGGCCGTGTTGAAATTGACAGCAAAATAATTGCTTGCTTATTTATGAGACGCAACTTTGGCCAGACAGAAGGCAACTTTGAAAGCGTTTGTCTTAGCAGAGGTACAAAACGCAACAGGACTTGTGGTGTGGTGTAGTGCGATTGTGATTGTGATGTGTGCCCCATCCATTAGGCCTCTTCATCTGCCTGTGATTCTTATCCAAATAGTTATTCAAGAAATTCAAATTGTGGTAATTAAAAATGGTCACACACATGCTGGCCGGAGCACTTGACATATGGGTAGCCATAGCCATAGCCATAGCCAGAAACAGAATCAGAATCCTCATCCAAATCAGGAGCAGAAAACAGGACTAGAAAACCGGTGACGTGGCCTGGGCAAAAACGGAGCTCTTTGGCTTCGCCTGCGGCTGGCTGTTATTATTTTTGTCACTGACAAAGCAAATCACCAGAAACCAACAAAGGGTCTCTGGTCCACCTCCTTTGGCAGCCCCGCAATCCCCAATCTCTGACCACCGAAACTGAGCATCACCCTCATCCCTTGGCACGCAAAACCGGAGGCGTAACAAACGATGCCGCAGAAAAACCTCATAGGCCCGGGCTCAGTTTCAGGCCCCTAAAACTCCTAGCACCCCTGTGAATGCACTTGGCAAAAAATATGGCTTAACTAGAGTCAATTCAGACATAGTTATAATATATTGCACCGATTATATTTGCACATATTAAATGTTATATATTTTTGAAAATCAGCATTTAAATTCATTTACATTTAATAGAAAACGAATGATCCATATGAATGTTTCTCGCCGAGTGCATCCTTCAGGGTCTGCCAACTGCGGGCAATTTTCCTGTTGAATTATGAGGATATTTGTTTCGTCATGAAAGATTGGCCCCGCTACCGGTACCAGTTTCCATTTCCTCTCACTCTAATCCTTTGGCCAACCAACGGGGCCAACTGTACATTTCTTTCCCCGGCTTTCATCTTCTTCGGATGGGAGGAGGGGTGAGAGGGGGCTTTCCACGTATCCACCTAAATGGGGGGATGGAGAAAGGGTGTTTTCAATTTGCATTGCCTGGTGGACCCAAGCCTGGCGACAAAAACAGAGCTGGAGGAGAATCGTCAACTTTGCCTTCGTCGTGAGCTTACCAAATGCACTGCAAGTGAAATGCACTCGACTGACTTTTGGGGTCGGTTGGGTTCGTGAACCATAACCCCAGCGGTAGAAGGGGTTATTCCGAGGGCTTTTCCAAGGGGTTGAGTAAGGGGCTTCAAGCACACATGTAACACATGAGTCTTAGGCAGCACCCATGGCCTGGACGATTGCATCTACAATTCATAGAAATTTCAAACGATGCGTAAACGAAAACGGAAAATGCAACCCGGCAACGTCTGAGGAGGATGATTGTCCCTAGGAAAAATCCCAAAGGGGGAGGCTTCCAGGAGGAAAAGTAGCAGTACACCAGTAGTATTTGGGGAGTGGTGGTGCAAAAACCAAGAGAAGGACTACGGCTCCGACTGGGCATCCACTGCAGCCAGTAGTTGAAAGTAAACGAATTGTGGCCATGGCCAAAAATTGCGTTTACTGTTGCGTTTCTAAAATGCATGTGAAAAGACGGGGGCAAGTGTGGGTCAAGAGTGGGGTTAAGGTGGCGGAGAAGCAGGCATCCAAAATCCGACTTTGGTTGATGATGAGTGTCGTTATCGTTTTGCGGAGTTTTGTTTTGTGTTGACCCTTAACCCACCCACTCAGCAGACTCCGCCTTAACCCCCCACAGCCCCTAGGATATTCTAACTGCAAGTTGAATTTGCATTTCGATATGTGGCACTGGTCCAGCCAACAGTAGCAGTACCAGTTAGCTATACAGCTATACTTCAGCCCACAAAACAATCAAGAAAAGCAATTGGTGCACTCCGTTTTCGTTAGGGGGCTAGAACTGGGTTGAGTTAGGGGCCAAGGGTTAAGAGCGGACCTGAACAGAGCCGGAAATGCGTCGTCAGTCGGACGATGATGTAGCTGCACGGATTGATTTACGTTCGAAAAGATTTCTCAACTGTGCAAAACTCAACTTGGGCGCCACTTACCCCGTTGGTTTTTCTATATGTTTTCTAGGGCTTTCTAGTTTTTCGTCCCCCCCCCCTCCTAAAAGCGACGACTGAGATTTATCAAAAGGTAATTTATATATGTGGGTGTGTAATTTATATATGCAACTAGCCGGCAAGGCTCCGAAATCCAAAATCCAAGCTGTTTGCCCTGCTGTCTGTTTGGCTTTCGGGTGCACTCACATTCTCACATCTTTTCGGACCCTTTGCATTGCATTTTGCATTTTATGTACGCAACATTTTTAAGAGTATTTCGTTGAGAATAAATCGCCTGCCCAAGCATGACATATGACCGAAAAGCTTTGAGTTAAAAGTGCTGAAGAAATGGAAGTGCAGGCAGGAAGAATACTTTCATATGGGCATCTCTGAGCAATATCCTTTCGTACTGTGCACTATCCGTTGTTCAAGCAAAAAGGACAAAAGGATTGAATATCAATTAAAGCTATCGAAGGAAAAGATTTTCAGCCGAAAAGTAATATTGCACATTGAATTGATACTCGTTTCACCCGTTTTTATTCTCTTGCACCGCACCCTAAACCTTAAGAGCAAATGCATAAATTCAATTTGCCGAAAGCAAAAAAATTGCATAATTTACCGCTGACACTCCCTGAAATTCCCCAAAGGACAATGCCGCATATCTATGTGCATTTCGATGGTGGTCAGTGGAATGGGGATATTGTATAAAAAATTGCAAATCGAATTGGTAGCCAAACGAGAAGGGTGGCATAAAAAAATGTCGAACGGGAATGGGAACTACATACCGAAATGTCAAGAGCACTCCGACGACAGTTACACGCCTAAGCCCTCGACAGGACCAAAAACGCAAGGACCAAGGTCCGAGGACCCTGCCGATGGTATAAACATTGTTGACATTTGCCAAACCTACTTTAATCACTTTTTAACCCCATTTGATACAGTGTCAACATGCATGGGGCGGCGGCTCATAAAATGGACAAACCCCCCTCGCCACTCTGCCACCCCCTCCCCCCCCCCCAAAACAAAAAAAAAATATCCTTGCGATTTTCGCGACGTGGGGAAATATCGCAGCCAGAATGGCGAAAAAATGCCAATGACAAACGCAGAAAGAAAGCAAAACCTACTAAAGCAAACAGCAATGGGTTAAAAAAAAAAAAAGTGTGTCCACCAAAAGGGAATTAACCCATCAATGTTCCCGGGTCCAAAGAGACCAAATTATAAAAATATCTATAAAATAATATTATTTTTATTGGTTTCAATGTCGATATATAAAAATATGTTTTTTAATTATTTTGTTTCGTTATTAAAACGTTTTTAAAATATTTAAATCTATTTTTTTATATTCTACTGCTTAAAGTTTAAAAACGAATACTAAATATATTGGCTAAATGACAAAATACAAACTATTGAAAATGGGTGAACTCAATACAGTATACGGTCATCGAGGCAAACATTATTTTCGGCGATTTTTAATGGGTTAAGCCCTGTCCGAGCGGCGTTAAAGGGCAGCTCTGATGGCCATGCCATGACCCGTTGGCCCAGCTGCCAAAGCAATTGATTTACTGCACTTTGTTTGCCAAAAATTAATTGAGTTGATGACAAGTGCAATTGATTTATGCGGGACTCAAATGAGTGCGGACACAAATGGATAGATGGATGGATGGATGGGACAGACACATAAAAGAGTCCGCAAAGGGCCAAAAAGGGGGGTTAACTCGGCAATAGATGGGGTTAATGTAATGGGTTTCCATTGCCAGTTGCAACACATGCGGGTCCTTCCTTTTTGGATTGCCACTATCCTATCCAACACTTCCGATAGCCCACTGAGGATATATATTACCCACATTCACGGACAGGTGTTGGCTGCCAGAAATTCAGAAGCGAAAAAAGAAATGGCGAACCAACTCTTGCAAAGATTTTCCGAAACAAAATAAAAAATAAAAAATAAAAAAAAAAAACAAAACATAAAACCAACCTCCCCACCTGATCCTGGATTTTGGTTCGTGTTTTGTCACGGAAGCGTGCCGTGCACACATGTCCTCGAAAAACCCCGGCAAAACCGGGGACCGGGTTTTAGGCCGAAAAATTCGTTTGGAAATGGTGGAAAATTGGCAAAACGTCGAGGTTTGGGAAAGACGCAACGGAAATAAGCGCCAAGCGGATGCCAACAAACGAAGCAAATGATTCATTTCCGATGATGCGACAGCGACCTGCGTCCTGCGTCCTTGCCGGGCGGATCTGCCCCGCCAACCGCCGTCCACCGCCCCCTGAACTTGGCCTGTCGTCTGTCCAACAAAAATTTGCATGAAATGTGAAATCAAACGGCTCGCGACTCGCTACAAACAAAATGAAACAGTAACAGTGGGCAAACAGCAAAGCGGACACCGCGGGAAAATTAAATGAATGGGTGCTGGAAATATTTTTCAATTCAAATATTTTATCACATCATTGTGTAACAAATAATCATTTAATAGTGCCACAGCTCGATGCTCGATCAAGCACGATGATATTATGCTCGAATTTTATTCACATGCTACATTTTATTTCTCAGTGCTAACAAAGGGGGCGTGGCTGGTGGGCTTGGGGGACAGTGGCTCACTACCAGGCGTCGCTGGTGTCACGTTCTCATTCACGTGCAGGTTGACGGACGCCCGTTGCCATATTTTATGGGTCCCCCGTCTGGATCCGTATCCAAATCCGAATCTGAATCTGAATCCGATTCCCATTCCCCTGCCGGCAAAAGTTCAACGCCGCTGTGTGTGTTATTGATATGCTAACGGTAAATGCGGCCCATAAAATTGTTGGTGGAGGGGGTTGCTGGGCAGCTTTCAGGGGGTTTCCATAGGACAACCTCTGCATTTGACGGCTGTGCGGAAGTGGTTAAAACCAAAAGGGGCGGCAGTGACCAGAAAGGAGGCGGCAACATATGTCGCGGGCGACGTGTGAAATTTTTAGCCAAAAATATTCGCACTCCACACATACTGGCCATTTATTAAAAGGGCAACCAAAAACGACAGGCAAAACAGCAGCATTCAGCAAGGACGACATATTGGAAATCAAAATGTTGACAAGCAGCAGGGACAACACTTTTCAATTAAACCGATGACACAACAAAACGCCCAAGTTGGAAAATTGGTATGGATTTTCGAATGGTAGATTGCAACAGTAAAAAAGGGTGCAATATCTACTTTTTACACAATTTTCGTTATATTGTTTGGTTTTTAGGTTGTCATTCCGTCAAAATAAGGCGCAAACCAAAAAGATATATAGTTTTGTCAAGCTTACAACCTCAGCAAACAATGCCTATCACTTTTGAGGTGATCTTGAAAAAAAATTTTTTTTTCCAAATTTCGGTTTTTTATAACAAATTTTTTTTTCGAAAAATGGCCAAATTTTAATATTTTTAGCTGTGAATGCCATTTGATAGGAAATTGAGATACGAATTTAAGAAGGCATCGCTTTTCAAATTTAAGCAACTATTACAAGAGTTGTGGGTAAAATTCTGACATTTTTATCACTAAAAATCATAACCCATGTTTATGCTTTTGCCAAAATGATGGGACTTTAAATTGTTGTTTTAGTTGTAACTTTGCTAGATTTAGACACATAGGAATAAGTGTGCTGGAAACTAACAATTTAACGATTCATATCACCTTTTGAATCATTTGTTAAAAATATTTTCACCTTATTTATAAGGGGTTAAAATCATGTCTACTTGGTGACTTTAGTATCAAACTTTCTGCTAATTGTTTCCAAATTATCAATTCAAATCACGTTATTCTTCTTCTTATTCACCGCCCTGCAAAGTGAGGAAAAAAAATTATCATGCAGCACGCTTAAATGGCTTTTCAATTAGATTATGTCATTCAAGTGCCAGCGACGACGGCTTTTCCCCACCTTACCGCCACCCTGGCCACATTAAACGTATCAATTTCCGTTAAAGAATTTTCTCCGAAAATAACAAGGAGAAAAAACAAGGGAAACCCTCCCGAAAACAACGGCAAACAACTTGAGTTCATTAATTTTGTGCGAGGCGCAACAATTAGCACGAAACCGAATCGAGGGGTTGGTGGCTTGGGCGTTGGGTGTTTTTTCGGGGAGCATCACCCAAAACGAATAAAAAAAAAAATACAATATTCAACAATATGCTTGCCCAATCTTTAACTTCCCCCCTTGTACCGCAAAACGTGACGCTGCTAATTAAGTTGACGCATTTGCCGCCTCGCTGGCTCAGCTTTTCCCACTTTCCCGCTTTTCCTGTTTTGTGCCTCGCGGACTTTTTTGTCTAGTGGGTGGCGTTATTTTCCCCGCTTTTCCGAGAGGGCGGCACCGCCTTGTGGTGAGCTTAAGAAATTTGCATGGTTGATTTGGTGTTCAACTCGAGAAAATGGTGCTGGAGGCCCGACAAGCGGATTTTCCAGGGCAACAGAGGCATGGGGGGGTAGGCATTAAGGAGCCCCAGGTCAAAAATCTGTGGGAGGGCAACAGGTTATTAGTTACAAGAAAGGAGAACGAAAAAGGGGTGTACAAAAAACGAATAATGAATAAGAACAATTACTAAGGTAACACATTAACACCTAATCAGTCAGTTAAATGGTTGAATTATAAAATTTATAAGCAAAATTAATAGTATTGTTCATTAAATTAATGAATATTGAAAATCTACGGGGAATCACATCACTTGCGAACAAATGAAAAAAAAAAGAAGTCGAACCTAAACAACACTTCAAAGTTTGCCGCTTAAATGATTTCAAGACGAGAGTAATAATAGCACCAAAAGTACCAAAAATCCGAACAAATCAGAAACAACAACGGAGAAACACTTGAGAAATTTATTGAAAATGCGTGCAGAAAAGCTCTTGAGTTTTGGATTTCCTCTCCTTTATATTTGCGTATTTTGCTTAGCGTTTTTTTTTTTATTCTGTTCGCCTATTATTGTTGTTGTGGAAAAGTCAAGTATGGGAGAAGAGTTTTTTTTTCCAATTGTTGTTCTCTAACCGCCGATCGCCTTTTGTGGGCCGCACATCAAACGAAACTGGGTGTTGCACAGAGGTTGAGCAATGGGTGATGGAAATGGGGGCAGGTGGCGAGCACAAAGACATTGAGTCCACTTGTGGGCGTGTACGGGCAGAAGTGCTCAAGTACAAACGGGCTTTGATTTCTTTTCGCATATAATTAGTTTAGTCAAAAGTTGAAACCAACTGACGGCTGGCTGCCTTGTGTTTTCCCTGCTGTTTTTCGCCCTTAACCCTTACCATTACCCTTACATCACCTTTTTGCCAAGTCCAGAAATATGTTGCATTCAAACAGGCGCAGCAAAAGTCTCACCTGAGTTTCTGGGCGAAACTTATATAGCAGTAGCCCCCTTCTCACGCCCTTTGCACCGTCCTCCATGTTTTTTCAACTGTCATTTTGACAGCTGCTTCAGCTTGTGATGTTACTTTTTACCTGTAACCTGCAAGCAGTGCAAGTTCTTGTTCTCAACTTTTTTTTTTAAACCTTTTTGTGCTAGACAAGCTGAAGAATCTGCAGGACGAAGAGCTGGCAAATCAGCTGTTTCCTACACAAAAAGAGAAGAACACCAGAGGCATTTAGCTGGCCAGGCTGGCGTTGTGTTACCGGGGGTTAGGAGTCATACATATGTACATGCAGCTGTCAAAGCCCAGCCACCAAGTTTCAAAACTTTCAAAAGAACTTGGAAAAATATTTAAATGGTATGGTTGATGGATGGTACTTGCTAAAGATGCAAATGGAAATTGCAAGGATTAATGTACCAAAATTATAAAACCCACAATGGATTCCTATCGTTTTTTATTTATTTTCCTTATTTATATCCCGAAATCTTTTTCGTTCTGCAACTCATATAATTTTGAGGCAATCAACGAGCACTCAAAAAATGACCAGCAACTTGAGATCCAATCAAAAGGACTTAATCCTTAGCTGGGCATTCAAACAACTTTTTAAACTTTCCGCTTCGTTTCCATAGCGTATAAATATTCTATAAATACCAATAAAAGTGCTGGGAAAAGTTGAGCCAAAAAAAGATAAGAAAAAAATAAAACAAAAACTTTTGGTCGTCGCAAAAAAAAAAAATAGAAGGAAAATACTTAAAAATCTCATCGACAGCAGTGTGCAAAGCAACAACTTGGGGCGGAAGTGGCTCAACAATTTTCAACACGTTTTCCCCACCAGCCAGGAAAATCATAAAATTTTAACGAACCTATTGAAAGTTTACACATTGCTGCTTGATTTCACTGGGCCAATGGGGCTAAGGCTAAGGTCCGGAAAGTGTGAAAAGCACCATCGAACGGCAAAGATTTTCACACTTAGACATTAAGGAAATTTATGAACATACATACACACACGCAGGGTCGCACCAGTGATGTTGGATTTGGCCACTTTTGAACGGCTTTTGGGTGCAAAATATTTAGCAATTTATGCTGTTATAAGTGAATGCTTTTAGTACACTGATAATTCCGCGCATTTAACATGTTTTTTTTTTTTTGTACATCTTTGTATGTTCTCTACTAACTACGATATGTAAATAAGTCTATGTGTTTACTATTGAAACATAATTGTATGCTAGCTACGAATTCTGTAGCGCACTATCTAAATAATAATCAGTAACATCACTAATCTTACAAAAGATAGAAACTGCAAGTTTAACAGCAGGCATTTAGAATTTGGTGATTTTTGACGGTCAAAAAGTGGCATCGCTGGGACGCACATGTTTCATGTTGGGCGCCGAAAAGTGTGCTACAGGAAAATTAAACTTACCTATGTAAACAAGCCCAAGAAAAGGTATCCTGTGAGTATGAGAGTGCGTGTAAGTGTGTTTGCCAGTGTGCGGCTGAGGCGGAAGTTATGTTCAAACTTAATTTAAGGTTCAATACCGTAACCAAAGAAAACCACACGAACTTTGGCTGGAAAGGCGACGACGACGATGAACGAGTTTCGTGTAACATAAAATCTTGTGGTTTATTAGATTTTAATAATTCACACGCTTCGAGTGTGTGTGTGTGTGTGTGTGTGTGCGTGTGCTGGTGTAGAAGACACATGACAGCCTCACAAAAAGATGGGCGGAGCGTGGCTAGAGAGAATTGCTGTGCATTTGAAGTCAACAAAAAACTAACTTTTATCTACCGCTCGTCTCAACTTTGTATCGCTTCAGCCAAAATCCCTCGGAAAAGACACCCAAAATCACCTGCCACCACCCACTTGAAAGAACACCCGAAGGTGTGTTTGTCTTAGCAGCAAAACAACAACAAAGGCAACGACAAATTTGTGGCATATCAGCGGTGTGTCGTGTGGGTTGTTGTGTCCGTACTCCAAGTGGTTGGGGATAAGTTTTGGGGCCCGGGAACTAGCGGGTTAAGACGGTGCTGCAAGTGCATACTTAAGAGTATGTGGAAAATGCCACTAAAGGGAATTGATTTGCCCAAGACTTGGCTAAAGATTGCATAATAAGTTGACAATGTCTGCCATAAGTTTTAAGCTTAAGTTTAGTTGAAATTTGTGTGTCTAATATAGAGCGGGAATATTTCCAAGATACTTTATTATGTTCAGCCTTTTTTTTAAGTAAATGCTTACCCAAAGTCCTTTGGTGGTTCATCAACAACATTTCACCTGCTTAATCTAATCCACTCTGTGCACTCCGCAACATGCACTTTTGACCGGTACTCTTTCCTGTTTTTGGTGACCCTTCATGCCGTCGACGGACATTCCACTAGCTCCCCACCCCCTCCGACCAATCGATGGATTAACCCTCTGAGAGCGCAGAGGATGTGACATACGAGTTAACCCCATGCCATGCCATGCCTGGCATTCCTCGGCTTTATCTACCTTGCAAAAGTTGGCAACTTTGGCTACTCGCTTAACAGGCGTATCGCTCATGGCCCAAAAGAGCTTGTTGGCCAAAGTCAAGTGCCAGGACATCAACAACGAATAAAGGGGGTGAAATGCACGGCAGGAAGGACAGGAATCACAAGGAGCACAAGGAGCTGAAACAAGGTTTCCGCTTCCGGCGGACTCTATAAATTTTTGCCATCTACCTGGGAGTATGCAAAAGATGATGATGCTACGAACAAAACAAAAAAAAAAAAAAGAAAGAGAAAAAAAACAAGGGAAGGCCAGAATAAATCAGTGAAAAATGTGCAACTTATGATCAAGTGTTCCCACAAGAATTGCAAACTTTGCACAGGCCAACCAAGATGCTTTTCCTTTTCTGCACTCTTTGTTGTCTCGGAACCTGAACGTCGAAGACATCATCGAAGTTATGTGCCCAGAAAAAGAGGTTGCATAGTTAAGTTGACCCTTTTTTTTTTGTTGTACGGTCCATAAATAGTTTATAAACTATGCTGAAACCAAAGGAGACTGCTTCAAAATATGGAGGTGAAGTATGAAGGAAATCACTTGTAAGAAGATAATTGCATTTCACACCAATTAATTTCATTCAGGACGGAACGCAAAGAAAAAACACACCGAGAAGCCAATGAAAAACAAACAAAAATTGGAAAATGGGCAGCGACAGAATCAATTTGAATTTTAAATTAACAGAAAATAGTGGAAGGAGATCGGGGTCACCACTCGAGAAGGACAGCCTAAGATTTGCGACTTTGCAATGGGGGTTGTATTACCCAAATGCAATGGCATCAAATGTCGTCTACAACTCAGCTTCCCCTCTTTTTTTCCTCGCGAAATACAAATTGAATTTTCCATTTAAAGACAATAGGTTGGCAAATTTTCATGCGCCGCAGAATGGGGAAGCAAAATGCCATTGTCGTCATTTGTTATTTTGTCGAAAAATTAAATTATTATTCCCAGTGGAAAGGAAACTCAAGTTCATTGTTTGGAGATCTTTAAACAACATAGACATCCCGTAGATATCGAAAAAGTTTGGCCGTATATTGATTTAGCTGGGAAATAAAATATGTAATATATAATATTACATTCTATGAACAGGAAAATAATTAACGAAAGCTTGAATGTTAAAATTTAGTGCAAATTATTGCTTATTTACAGTGTAAGCTTGGGTTTTTTCGTTTTTTGCTATACAGCGAAAAGCATTAACGTTAAAAAATCTTGAAAATAGGGCATCTGCGCATAGACTGTTTAGACCAGTCTGGCATTTTCTCCGCCAGACTTTGGTTTCCATTTTTCCATTTAACAGAAATTAATTTATTATATCAATATTTATGTTTCACTTAAATTATAATGCGTGAATGCAGTCATCCCTCTGTCTAAACTTTTACAATATTTTTTTTTCCGTTTTCCACTTTTCACTTCTTCGACCATTTTTGCCCGCCGCAAAGCAAACGAAAAGGGGGGACCCTTTGGTCTGAATCCCACTGACTTTTTCGAGGAATCGCAATCAACCATAATAAATATTAAAAAATAGCGCATAAAGTCAAACATTTTGGGGGAGCTGTCCGGATCGTTGATGGAAACTTTTCTAATAAAATAGTGAGCGTGGAAGCAATTGCAATTGTGAATTTCTGCAATTGCACAACTTTTCGGGCATATTCAAAAACCATTTTCGCCTATCAGAAAGTGTTTCAACAAATATTGACAGACGAAAAATGGAGGGCGGGTAGTGGGATGTAAATTGGGGGCGGGGCTATGGGTGAAAATGGCTGCCATAATTAACAGTTAATATTGCAGAAGCGGCAAACAAAGTTTGTTCCGGTTGTTTCTATTTCTGCTATTTGACTAGAACTCCCTTCGCCCGCCTCCTTTGTAAAAAGGGGGGCGCCTGGCGTTTAATAAGCTCACAGTTTGTGTTTGTGTTTTCCAACACTGCAAACACATACATATGAGTAAAATCTCCTCCATGCAAGCGAAACTCAAACAGAGGGGTTAGGAAAATGGTAAGGGGGCGCTGAAAAGCACTTGAACCCCTTCCCTTATTTTCTTCCATGGCCTTTTTTATGCTGGCACGCTTTTTGCTCATTTTTTGGTGTCAATGAACAGTTTTAACATATTAGCAAAGTTTCTTAAAGTACACATAAATATGTTTGATGTGTGAGAGAGCGCCAAGGAAAAAGGGAAAATTGGTATGGGAAAATCTCCGGAAAAAAGGTCTGGGTATGAGTATGGAAAAAGGCGGGAGACACAAGTGCAAAGGCAAACGGAATATTATGTAAGATGCCGGGGCCAAAGTGGCGGATGAGTATCGCATTTTCAAGTGCTCCTGGGTGGAAAAAAATATAAAATATAAAACGACGACGACGACTATGACTGCCCAAGCTGCTGGTTGCATTGAAAAGCGCGGATATTCCACAATTTTCATACGAATTTACCATGCGGCTCAGGGGAGTCATCTTCCATAGGGATATTGAAAACGGCTTTAAATGGATCGCAAAATTGGACAGCAAAAAACATACACATTTTTTGAGTCTAAAAGTTGTAAGTGCTTCTAAGAAAATGCATATGCTACTTAAGCAATTTATTATTGAATTCCAAATACTCATGGAATTTTAAGTACCTTTTGTAAGCTCACTCCAATCCCAAATCAACTTACAAATTAACTCAATAAAAGCAATTTTCGATATTAAATTATCATTTTCCCCCATTACCTCCCTGGATGGTTGAAAAACTTTCTCCTCGCCACTAACCCCTTCCCCACTATTCATACACACACACACACACGAACACACTCATATAAAATATGGATGAATGTATGTATGTATATATTCTTCCACTACAACTACAACAAAAGGATGTCGTGTCGTGCCGCGTCGCTTAATCATGTCAATGATTTATAACGCTTTCAAGGAGCGCACCAAAACTCGAACTTGTCGACGCCAACTTCCCCTCTCTCGCTTTCCCACCCATTTCCCCCAACCATTTTCCTCAAGGTGAGCGAAGGGACGTCAAGGGGGCGGGTGGCCACTACTGAATGACTTGCCAGACAAAAGCATAGTAACTAGCTTAGGAACCAGAGTTTGGGGCCAGGTCAGAACATAAGTTTTCCAGCTACTTATATGCCGCCATAGTCGAGGCGAAATTTATCTCACGAAAAATGATTTGGCTCATTATCAACAGGAGCTAAAGTGCAGCCGGTACACAGAAAATAATAATAAAATAATTCAAATTCAGATCGAATTATAAGGGAGTTCAAAAACCAAAAGTACAACATAAAAAATATGGATTTTTTGTATTTAACCGAATATATCAACAACAAATAAAAGATTTATGTAAAATATTCAAAATATTGATATTAAACTTGTTAAACAATGAATTACATATTTTAAGTGTACAAAAAACCAGAGATACATTTATAGACAAAAAAAGAAAGACGATTTCGGAGGGAGGGACATCGAATAAACGCATAAATCAACAACAAAAACAGAAAAAATGATTTATTTTTCTTGGCTGCTTCTTCAGCTGCTGCGTCTTCTTTCACTCCACCAAAAACACCGCCCAACTCCCAAACACTTTTTTTTTTTTGCGACGGGGTTGGACCCGTTGTATGATTGCTTCTAATAAGTAAAGTGGGATAATGCCAGGAATTTGTGGTGGAATGGGAAGTGAAGGCTACGTCGAAGGGGAAGTACCATAATCAGTGGGGAAAAATCGGGGGAAATAAATAATGTAGGAGGGGGCGGCAAGGTGTGCATGCCCACCAATAATAAAGTAATCAAAGTGATATGGTGTTGATGTCAGGAGGGAAGGAAGCAATGCTCGCAAGTTCATATGGGGCTGCTGTGCGAGGACAGGATGAAAGGAAGCCCCAAACAATGTGTGTTGTTATTGTTGCCAGGATTATGCCATTAAGACATGAGGCAATCGAATTATGGTCCTGGCCTGCAAATGAAATTGAATAAGCAACGCCAGAGGAGGAGGCACTGGGAAAATCCAGCTGAACAATGGAACAAAGGAGCAGGCATTTAAGAGGCCAATCTGGCTGAGAGATCTGGCTATAATAACTATTGGCAGGGGGAGTTATGAATGGTAAACTGTTTAAAATTTAAAAGCATACATCTTTATGATATATGTATGAATATGATATATATTTTTTTTACTTTTTACATTACACAAAATTGTCGAAAAATATGCGTGCATTGAACTTCTGCATTTGAAAGGACGCCTTCACATATGTAATCAATGTTATCAAAAAAATGTTTTTGATTATATTGAACAATTTAAAATGCAAATTTCGTAAAAATTTGCTTGGTTCATTCGCTGGAGGAACTTTTCACTACATGTGTTTGGTGTCTCTGCGCCAAAACCCCCCCATAAATAGTTGCTTAATTACCTTCTCAAGTGCCAAGTGCACTCACCTGGCCGGGGAAATAATATATCCCTCTCCGCCCTACTCATCCCATTTTTCGCTGTTTGCAAAAAACTTCCTGTACAAAGAAAACCCAAACACACAAAACAGTAAGGAGAAGTTGAGGCAAAAGCCGAAGACAAAGTATAAAACATATGCCAAAACACCGATTGCAATTAATCTTGTGCATGTTTTAGCGCTCTTCACCCTTTCCAAATTTTCCACAAGCGGTAAACTGTATTGGTAAACAACAAAACGGAAAACTTGTGCTGCATTTGGCTTTCTCGGTACTGGGTTCTCCCCTTTTTTCCGTCAGAGTTGCCACCTGCAAAAAGGAAGCAACCAATTTAGTGTGGTTGTGTTTGGGTGCTGTGATCTATTGTTGGCAAAGCAAACTTTGCAGCATACTTGAAGGCGCCACCCACATACATACATACATAGCTCTTATTCCCTAAATTTGTCTGTGTATATTACGCTGTGTACGTGTATGTGTGCTATAGACATTTGTGAGGTATCCCTTAAATACCAATTTATGGCACAAGCAGATAAAGTCCCAAATCTGCACTTAATCTTTTGCATTGTTTAATTTCGACTCATTGAGTTGGAGCGCCAAAAATGCCTCACACTTGGATTTCTCTATTTCCTAGCAAGATTGTGTATGGGTGATTGTGTTTGAGGGGGCGTGTGGGCGTGGCCATATGAATGGGCATTGTTCCGGGCAGAGAAGCGGCGTACTTAAGTTGCCTGGGAAATAAATCGCTGTTGACGTCTACAATGTGCTACACAGAGAAGAAAAAAGTTATAAAATGTGCACAGTTTTACATCTAAAATCCCTCAAGATCGTATACCAAAATTTGATCAAAAACTAGCATGAAGCATATAAGCCATATATATAAAAATATTTTTGCGTAATTTTTTCACCTGTTCTCGAGAAATCAAAGGGAAATGAAGTGCGGAGAAAGTTTAGACGGTGGGGGCTATCCGGTTTGCTTGTGTGCAATATTCGATGCTTCATTGCAACCACGGCAACAACAAAGACACGTCCTTGCTCAACAGGCGCAACAGTCGTCCTTGCTTCCTTCTTCCTTCCTTGCATTCAGCCTTCCTTAACCCCGGTTTGCCCGCTTTTCGGGCTCGATTTTGCGGTTTCCATGGGCGGCGTTTGCACAAGGATACGGAGAAGGGGGTCCTGAATCCGGGTCTTGGTCCAACGCAAGTTGTTCGCTAGTTAAAACTTACAACTTGCGCGTTATTTCCTGCCACACACACACACACACACTAAGACACACTTTCTCTTTGAGAAAGGGGTTCGCTTCACCCTCCTTCCGACCGCAACGCCCTCCGTACTTAAGGTGTTAACGCAAAAGCTTGACTCATAAAATATTGAAAAAGCCGCAAAAACTTTGCACCAAAAAAGCTGGGGAAAGTGCACATAGGTAGTACAGAGTAAAATGGTAGGGGATAAAGGGATATAGGGGGCCAATTGTGGCGGATTGTTGGAACCCCAAATTGAACGGTTAAGTGGCGGAGTCAGTGAAACTTTCTTATTTTTTTTTTTTTTTGTTTTTTGCTAAGCAATTATGTTATATTGATATTTATTAAATTAATAATTTAAATAACATTTATTTAACACACGTTCACTTTGTCTATAACGTCAGAATAATTTCGTTTCTGAAAAGAAAAGAAAAATGTGGAAATAGGAGCCCGTTCGTAATTGGTTCAAGTTTTAGTTGACTTCGAGATCTCAAAAAATCCACCAGCCATGTCCCCTGGCCACTTAATCCTGCTGCAGTTCAGCATGCACTGTTTCAAGATCATTTTCATCTATTGCATCTGTGTTAATGTCCTGGAGCATCTTGTTCAAAGCGTCCAGGAACACTGAACGGGATAATGCTGGGGGCCAGAATACGGAATCAATAAAAAACGGCATCTATTTCAAAATTTTATTGTTTTTTTTTTTTCTCTCTCTCTTTTTGATGGCAAATATTGTACTTATACCCGCAAAATGTGGGCTGACTTTTTTTTTTATCTCCACTCGAGTTGAAAATCGATATGATTTACGTAAATTACACATAATTTTTAATAGGCTTTTTCATCAGGCATAAATTATTTCCAGCATGCAAAAGCAGTCGCGGAGAAAATCCGAAACGGAAATTTAAATTACCTGCAACGTAATTACACAAAAGAATATGCCAATAAAAATGACTTATGTATCAATTTCCTTTACGACACAATCCCAGACGAAATGGGGAAGAAGATGATGACGATGATGATGATAACAATAAAAGGCAACGTAGCACAAAGCGAAAAATTTTCAATTTTATTTTTATTGCCTTATTGTGTATCAAATATTTACAATTATTTGCCCTCAAGTACGAGGAAAATGAGCCAAAAAGGCGCTCAGACGAGCCACGGCAGATATTTTTGGTGGAGCAGATAAATTCAAATAAATTTTTGGCATTGCACTGTAACCAAGGTGGAAATGATGAGCCCTTTTTGGTGGTAAGCGGGCGGGCAACACCCACAAAACTACAGACGTGAAAAAGTTTTCGATCAAAAACGCGCCAGAGAAATTACACCCGCTCTTCGCTTTCTTCACTTTCTACGAATATTCGTTTTAGTGCCGTCTTCCTCTCGGTGGCGGCATTAAAATTTTATTTTAATGCCATCGAGACGTTGATTTACAGCCACGAGATTCTCGGTCTGTGCTTTTGTGTGCGCACGGCAGGCGAAATATAATTTTAATAATATTTTATTGCTTCGAAAAGTGGTAATAGCGCGTAAAATGCCAGGGCTTGGAAAATTGTTTCGCAAGGGGAAGAAATTGGCGCTGGTAAAATGTGGTAAATATCCTGTAGGACATAAAGAATATAAAGAAACAAATACTAATTAATAGTATGTATTTATAAAATACACACAAATTTCTTTTCAAGTACTTTTGTTATCTACGCATTGAATCACTTTAAATGGAAATACACTTTCACGTCTGTGTCCTTTCAGGATATATTTCCCCCCCATTTTCTTTCATCCATGCTAACTGTTTATTTCTGTTGCCATTTTCGCCGGCGAAGGAAACCTTGCCAATTGAACGGGCGGGCTTCCATCAATTGGAAACACATTTGCCGTGAGCTTTTCCGCATTTCCCCGCTCCACTTCCGTCTGCCATCGCTATCTGGTTCATTTAACAACAATTATAATGGTTTCCACTTTTGGCATTACTTTTAACGGTTGTCTACATTGGTTTTCCACGGCTTTCTGTTTCTTGTACATATTCTCTTTCTTTTTATCTTTTGCGAGGCAATCGAAGAGCTTGTAGAACTTAATGAAATGAAACCTTTGAAAAAGCCAACCGGAAAAGGTGAATGAAGAGATTGGCCTGGCACTTTTCGGCTTTTTCGAATCTATTTTAAGTAATATTTATGTGACTTTACCTCCCACTTCATCCTTCGCGCGCACTCTCTTTAGCAATTAATTTTTATTTATGTCTGTATGCGTTAATATATATTTTTTGGTTCGCTTTTCCCTTATCAAACAAACAGTTGGCAAAATGATAAATGCCCTTCACCCGAAACCCCCTCTCTTTGGTAATTTAATATTTTTCATTTTTTTCCAAAGTTAGGGGGGGGCTGCTAAAAAATGACAATTTTTAATTATCAAATGCGTTTAATGATAAAAATTGTCTAAGCGAACGAACGGATGGGGGTGTGGCAGCCACTTTCCCAGCTTTTAATTTATGATTTATTTGTGTGGGTGGCGGGGCGCCCATAATAATTAATATTGCACACAAGAAAATGCCAGAAAATACAAAAAAAAAAAAAAAAGCGAAGCGAACCTAAGAGAAAACAACGAAACAGAAGGCGGGCAAAGGCGTCGAAAACAATTCCCCCGAGGGGGTGGGAACATTTTTTCATAAATCTTAAAGGCGAAGACAGTAAGTGCAATGTCATTGAGGGAAAAAAAATATAAAAGGGGTAGTAGGGGGAATAGAAAACAAAACCCAAGCCCCCCTTGAAACCCCTGCCCCCGTTGCGACCACATGTCGTCTTGAGCCTGCCGCGAACACAAAATTAAAAGTATTTCTCGAATTATTGTTAATGATGATTAAAAATATGTGTACCTGCGGAAATGAAATGGCAAGAAGGTGTGGATTGTGCAGGGACTACACCTGTCCCCAAAGCGAACACATGCTGCCATCTCAATCTTGACTGAATCCGAGTTCACATTGCTTTGACTTTTGGGAAGGTGGAGAAAGAGGAGTTTTCTTCAAGGAAATAATATAATAAATATATATTTTAGAATGCGCAACGGAAAAGGCAGAGAAAAATAATATGTACAAATACATATTTAATTTTCATTAATTTTAGCTGACATCCCTCAAGTTAAAATATATTTTCCTTACGATTAAAATGAGCCTGTTTGCCATTTATGCATTCGCCAAGGGAAGATCCATTCTGTGGGTGGTAAAGGGTTGAATGCGGCGTGTGGCGGCACTCGATAACATAATTATCTGTCATAATCAGTAGGCGTTGAAATGTGCAATTTAAAGAGCAATTTAATGCGCGCCAGCAGCCAAAAACAACAACACCGTTGCAGATACAGTCGCAGCAATATAGATACAGATACGGATACGGTTATGGATGGCGGGCGGATACAACTACACGTACAGATGTAGATATAAACACAAATCACCAGGCAGTTGCAGTTGCACAAAAGCGCAAGGGCGTCGCTGCAACAGCAACCGGTTGCACGGGGGTGGAAATCAGGGGGGTTGCCTAGTGCCGCGGCTGTGGGGTTTTAACAGTGGCGTAGTTGGTTAACTTACAATGGGGCAGCATCTTTGGCAAGCAATCAAAACACCTTGTTTATAAGAAAATCAATTGTACATAAGTATTTTGTAGTATTCAGCTACTTCTTCAATGCTTTCCTCTTACATATTAGACTTTGATTAACATTCCCCTTTTAACACTACGCCACTGTAGGTGTTTGCCAACGTCTAAAGCATTTCGGTGATTGTGTCAGTTTGAGTTTTTGCAAATTTGCATCGGATTATTGCAATAAACATAATTATGCGCGCTGCATATGATTTTTCAATTAAACACATGCCAACCCTGCGTGAAAAACCCCCTCTTTGAGGGGTTATCATTGTGGACTCCTGGGTCTTTCTGCTGGGGCGTGGCAAATAAAGGGTTAAGCTGGCTTTTTCGGAGATGGAAAACGGGGGACTAGATATTTGATACCGAGGGATTCTGGGATGACATGACCAACCAATTGCTGCTCGTTGCGGGTGTTTGTAATGCATATTTGTTAATTAAGTGTCGCATATGTGTGAAAAACCCCCAAACACCCAGCATGTGGTGCCATTCTAGCGGTGCTTAAGTGGAATCAATGGATTGTAATGCAAAGATAATCATTTTTAGCAAAAAAAAAAAAAAAATTAAATAAAGAACGAAAAAAAGTGGCGCACATATAATTATATTTATTCTGAAGAGCCTTTGCCTTGAGTGGAAAAATGGAAAAACAGAATGGGGCGTTGCCAATGAGACATATGCCACGCACTCAACAGAAATTGCAGAAATTTCAATTAGATGAGGTGTTGAAGCTGAAATTTTGCGGTGCAATTGAATTTGTGTTTGTCATTTCAAGCGTATTGCACTTGATGACTGGCTACCCCATTCTTATTCCCAACATATCGTAAGCCATAACGAAATATTTTTGTCTTTGAAAGTGAAGTCATTATATTGATATTCAAGGTAAAAGTAAACTTAAATATGAAGAAGAAGAACGCTTGTCGTGTCATATGGATCCACCCGGAACATATCAAAAATCACTATATAAAAAAAAAAATTAAGAAAAAAAATGTTTATATACCCTTAAGTCAGGGTAACAGTAGCCACAAGTCCTGCTACTGGGACCTCACGATCCAACAAGGATAACTGCAACAGATAGTCGCCTTTGGGTGCATTGTCCGGTAGGAAATTGGTCTCCAATTCGTAGTTATCGATAGTATATTTGCCTTTCGGAAATGGGCATGTATCCTGATCCGGTAAATTGGAAGCCTTTTGTATGCTTGGATACGAGTCCTCATCCTCTTTAATGAACTGACAGAACGGCTTTTTAACAGCCATTACCATCGAACCCCTTTGATTGGCATTGGAATCGTAGACATAAACCATGAGAACAATCTAAAATGAAATATATTAACGATTGTTAAATAAAGATTTGCAGGAAAGTTGCTCGGAAGAAGGTATATATACGATATATTTCAAATCACTTACCTTCTGCTCATCGGCCATATTGAGTTTGAATTCAAAGTCTCCGCTAACCACAAATTGATTTCGTGAGACCTTTTTCATACTCAGCGTTCCCCAGTCTACCCAATTTTCCTGATTTTCGATGGTGTCGTCCATCGTAAAGGTGTTTAGCTCCACACTGTACGGCTTTTCGGCTCGACAACTATGAACCAAGAGTATCGAAAGCAATAGTGTAATTGGACCCATTCTGAAACGGATGGACCCTGCCATTGTGCTACTGTCACTACAATGTCGGTTGTCGGAATAAATCTCCAAATATATATGTCTACAAAGTACTGGGGAAATTTCATTTCGCACGCCAAATCGTTGTTTAAATCCTATTATGTGCATCTATCTGGATGTATCTTTTTGCCGTAATTTTTATGAGTTTTAATTGTGGTTGTCATTTCGTGCATCGCAAAAATTTTGCGACAAGGTTAAAACTAGTTTATGAACATAGCTCGTAATAGTTGTTTGAAATCTGTGAGCACCATTTAAGTGACCTTACTAGAACTTGTCTCGTTAATACAAAGTTTAAAATATATAGATCATCATCGAATGCGTTTGTGTACTGACGTATTTGAAATGGCTCCGTTGAGATGTATAATTGTATTTGCGTTCTTTCAAATCCCCGTTTCACCTGTTTGCCAACAATTGTTATCCGCTGTCTGCTCAACTTTTCCGTTGAAATTCTATAAATATTTTATACCAACTAATCTCTTAACACTCAATTGAGACATGTAAACTTTTAATAGCATTTGCTTCACTCTGCCAAAGTCTGATGAAGTAAAACGATGGGGAAAATGGGAAATATTGGTGGTCTGGAGACCTTGTTTTATGGCCTGCAGCAGTTTTCGTGTTTGAACATCAAAAGTAATAAATTCATCGAACCATTACAGGCTAGAAATTCAGCGGCTAAGGATTTTGTTGTTTTAGGTCGTTGCTCAATAACTTTTCGCCGGCTTTTCCCACTTTACTTACTTTTCCATCGGTCTTGCCGTTAATTTTCCGCGAACTCCCCTGCGTTGTTTGCCGTTGTTTTTGCCTCGTTTTCCACCGTTTTTCCTCCTCGACTGTTGCTGCTGCTGCTGCAAAGTTATTTAGGTAACTGTCTTGACTTGTTTCTTTTGGCCCTCTGCATTGATTGCCCCTGGAATTCTGAAGTTGGGGTGAAAGTTTCGCAGGGGTCACCATAAATATTCCAGTTCCCGAAACAAGCCAGAAGTTAAGTGTCTCTGAAAGTTAGTTGCAAATATTTTAGGCTTATTTATTGGTTTCTAATCGAAATGTTAGTAAGTATTTAGTTAGTTGCACTTGATGAAAATAGTTGTTAAAAAAAAAACAATAGACTAGTAACTTATTTAAATTACTATTATTATTTATATTATTGAATACATATTTCTATTTAATCATGCTTCACTTTTACCTGAAATGTTTATGCTTGGCCTTGCCGAATATTTATTTAATTAAAGCTATGCCAGCAATAATTACACGCTAAATGCTTGACAATTTTAGTGAAATGAAAGTCACGTGACAAAATACACGGGACATCATTTCAATAAAAAAATACACACCAACAAAACAGAAAAAATACTTCAAGAACAGCGCTGGGTTCATAAAGAGAACCAGTTGTGTGTAAGAAGGAGAAGGAGATCAAAAGACAGAAAGGGACAGAACGGCAGGAGTGTGCTAAAAGAATTGCAGCGAAATTAAAATAAAATAAAATTTACGTTGAATTAAAAGCAGCAAAAGCAACAACAGGGGCAGGAGAACACTGAAGAATGTAAGGATATTTTCTTAAGAATCGAATTATTTATGCCCAGTGATTTTTGGTTTTTGATTAAATTTTTGCTTTGTATTAAGTCAATTAAAACATTTTCATTAGATAAACTCAAATGTGAATAATAACAAATTTCAAAGGAATTATTATTTATTTTGTGTAAAGTCAATGTCAAAGCAAGTCTACCCTTCTGAAAACCTTGATAACAATATACAATATTAAAATGTAGCAATTGCTGCAACATCAACATTCCTAATTACAAAACTACTCCTTTTTCGCAATTAAAATCCGTACAGGGTATCTGATAAGCAAAAGCGAAGGAAAAATAACGAAACTGACAAAAGTGGGAGGACGAGTCGTGACTTCATTTGCTTGACACTTGGATAAGGGCGGTGGAAAAGTGTGGAAATGCGGGGGAGTGGCGTTGTGGCATCAAGTGTGTGCCATAAAGGAAAGGGAAAAACAGAGAGGGTGCGAAAAGAAAAGGCTGCAAACGATTCCTAATTGAAAACTATTAAATTCTTTTTCCCTTTGCCCGCTGCTACTTAATTTCTCCTTGGCACCCAATCTTTTCCCATTTTCCGCGCTATTTTCCACCGCCTCCTCCCCCCATATTTTTTTGTATTTTTTTTTTTTGCCTGGCGGGTCCAAATTGGAACTTGAATTTCATTTCGAATGACATTCGCTCCATCACGCGTCAACTGCAGCCAACTCATGGCACGTAGTTGCGATGGTTTAAAAAAAAAAAGAAAGGAAAGCGAAAAAGTCCTGGACAGGGGTGAGCAAAAAAAAAGAGAAAGAAAAGCGGACATTTTCATTTGAGCATATTTAATTAGATGCAATTATTTATGGTATTAAATAGATGAGGCAGTAAATGTGCTGTACACTGCGTTGACTCCTCCAACTCCCCGAACCCAAGGAAAATTGAAATAAAATGCTAAAGAATTGCGTCGTTGTCTGTCGCCAAAGAAAAAATTGGATAGACCCGCCAGAGAAGTGGGAAAAAATACTCGGAAGAGAGAAAGGCGAGGAGAAATATTCAATTCTTGGCTCACTCAAAAAGGCACAATTCTGCAGCGAATGCCACGATGTCCAACCAACCCCACTTGCGCATCATTTACCAGCCAACCATAACAATGGGGTCCTCGGACCCCATACACCCATACCCACGCATCCCCCCCCTCCCCCCTGGAAAATCCCTCGGACGAAGGAGTGCATTTAAATGGCAGGAAATTTGAAAAAAATTGAAATTTAAGTCTTTGATATATTGAAACCGATTTATTAGCCGCCCTTTTTACGTTTTTCATTTTAGCCACACCCATTGTTAGTCATTTTCCTCTTTAACGAAAAGAGAAGAACTTGTCCTACGCTTTTCCTTTACATCTTCGTGTTAGGTTTTTGTCTCTTAAAAAACAGAGAGGAGCTGAGATCTAAGGAACAACCTACTTTAAAAACCCGCCGAAAACTAAAACATTTTTAGATGCATTACTTTTCAACACAAAAGGAAATCTATTAATACAGTGCATTATCTCAGACGTTCAAATCATTGAACATGGCCACAAATCCACACCTCGGACAACCAACCCCATTCTTTTCTTTTTGACATTTATTGGAGTTAATAGCGCGTGACCATGGACGGGTTAACCCCTTTCGCACCTTTTTGCCTATCCACAGACAAGACAAATCACACAAATTGACAAACGTTTAACATAATTTACACAGCAAAGCCGTAACGACTTACACTTGACCAAACCACCCACCCAACCAATATTGACCCTTTCGCCTGTCCCTGGAAAACGAAAACCCTTGTCAACATTGCGTAACCGAAACTATTAAAAAGATCAGCCGGACACTTGACTGCAAAAAAGGAAGAAGAAAAAACAAGAAATGGTAAGAAAAAAGGGGCGAAAAAATGGGGAAATAAAATTGAAGAGGATGGCCCACCACTTGCCCCCGGAAATTTGGTTCATTTTTCACACGCCCTGACCAAAAAGGACATATGTTCATGGTCAAATCGATTAAATAAATCATTAGCATCTTTTGTGGCCAATTCCTGTGTCCCTTGTGTCCTTTTTTTTTTTTTGCAATGCGTGTCGCAAGTTTTCTCATGTGTTATTCGGATTTTTTTTTTCTTGCCAGCAAATTGTTTTTTAATACAAGGCGAAGAAAAGACGACAGGAGCCCTTCTTTCGTTTCCGAAGTGAGAATTTTTCGTTATTTATTTTTTATTTGTCCTGGACCCCTTGTCGTTTGACATTTAATTTGTTGCGCTCCTGTTGAGGCAAAGGAGCTGCAAAGAATGAGGGCTAATGTATTGCCGTGTACTTTGAGATGAGAATGAATAGAACGAAATTAAGGTCTAGCAAAAGAGGGCTGGTTAATCTAATTTAAGGCTATAGTAAATTGTTCAAGATATATTTTTATTTATAACCAGGTATTAATTAACATCAATATGATTATTATTAATATTATTATTATATCATTTAAAGAATTGAACTTCAAATGCCTATAATCACTGTTTTGTTTGAAAAGCAATCATATCATTTTCATTCCTTTCAACTTCAGCATCCTTTACAGACGCTCACCAATTTCTGTCTCCCTCTTCATATATCATTCATGTTGATTTTTTTTTTGTGAAAGGATGTGGCATTGCTTTTGGTGTTTATTTTCTATAAATATAAATTAAATGGGTGGCGTGCGACTGTCCAATAAATTTAGCTATTTTTATATATTACGAGATACCTTTTTCGGTTTCGGTTTCTTGCATTCGTGTTTCCTCTTCTTTTTTTTTGCGCCTTGTTTGTCAGACGTGCCATTGTGGTGGTCCTTTTGTGCGGCATCTCATTCCGGCTCGAAACTCCGGTTCCACGGATCCAGAATCCTGGATCCCAGATCCTGCTCCGTTGTCGAACCCTTTTCATTGTGCATCACCCGACTGGGCGTGGCAGGCTACAAAATATTGCCCCAGCTGGGCCAAATCATGTGACAATAGTTGCTTTATGCACCGTTTTTCAGCGAACGACCATCCACAATTATGCCTTCCTCTTCACATTTTTTGGCTAATAAAATGCAATTTGTTTTATGAAAGAAGCAACAGGGCGTGGAGTGTTTCATAGGTGAAGGCAGAGCTTCAGTTTAATTGTTCGCTTAGTAGTTCATTGCCACTACAGAGTCATGTGTGTAGAAAAATCGTTGCTGATAAATAGGCAAGATAAATATGCACAACAAAATAATAATATTGGAATTTGTACTTATCATTCTGAATATCTATTTACTACACATCATGTCCAAACCAACGATATTATCATTCATATTTGATTGTCGAAATAAATGCGATTTGGATTTTGTGATGCCTTTTTCATGCTCATACATAAATATGTATATCGCGTGCTTACATAGAAATCATAGCGCAGTCTTTTGTTTTAGTCCAACGCTGTCCCCCGAAATCTTTTGTAAAGCTAGCAGAAGCGAAAAAAAGCATACAATTTCTTGTAATTAAAATCCATGGCCTCTTCAGTCCCCCCAGCCCACTTGGGGTGGCGTTGGGTGGTGCTGCCAGTGGGTGGGGCTGGGTGGTTCAGTCAGGTGCTCAGCTGCGCCAATCAGTCACAGACCAGTCAACCACCGAAGCTACCAGGTCCGGCTGTACTTGTCACTGCAGGTGGAAAAGGAAAGCGCCGGAAAATGGGAAATGGGGGTGGGGAAAACGGTGGGAGATGGCAGCCCAAAGGCAGACAGCGACCGACCTTTGCCAAGAGATTTCTCTGTTTTTTTTTTTATGTCGTTTTTCCTTATTTTTTTTTGTTCAAGAATTACTGATTATTAATTCATTTTGAACCGGTGAGGCATTCATATTTCTGCTGCAGCCCAGAGTGGGACGTCCTTCGACACGCACACTGTGGTCCAGGCAATGCTAATGCACTGGAAAAAGCATTCACTTGCTTTGGTTTTCGTAGAAATAAAATATCTAATATTCCAATTGCCACAGAAATTGAGATTGAGGTTTTCAAATGACATAGAACCATGTTTACTTTGTTGGCTAGTTTATTAATTCCATTATGTTTGACTTTTTTTTTTTTTTGAGTGGACTGGCAGCAGCATCCTTTCGGTCCTTCATGTTGTCTGTCAATGTTTTGCTTTCATTTTTTTTTATTCTTTGACTTGCATATATTTGTATAGCTTGCTGGCTCGCTTTTACCGGCTGCTCCGATGTTCTGAAGCCCCGAAGCTCCGATGTACTGATGTTCTGGGTGCGTCTCGCGATGGCTGGCTGCATTCATTGTTAAATCATTGAGTTTTTACTGCAGTTTGGCGAACGGCATTCGACGCTGCCAACCTCATATCAACCTCAATTTTTCGTCTGCCGTTGCCCGGCGCTATAGCCTCAGCTTTCTGCCTCCTGACTTGACTGTCCATGTAAATAAAGTCAGCGCGGTAAGAAAACAAAATGTGAACTGTGACCGGGCCTGCACCTGGACACGAGAAAAGACCGGAACACTGCGAGAAATATGCGCCATATGATTTAAAAGGAAGTCCAAAGCTAATCGAAGCAAAGATACGTTCTGAAATATTCATAACGCTTTATTTTGTTAATAACCTTTGGAAAGACAATCAAAGAAGCAATTGGCCAGCAGGGACGTGTTTTACATATTATTTAGGTGACACTGTTTTTATCTATGTGTTGGGCATCGGGCATCACTTGTTCTTAGCTTAACCCTTTTGTAGTTACCAGTTATGCCCAGCAATTGGTGAATTTTTCCTTGCGGTGCAGGGGCAGCGCAGGACATCTGCTATGAAATGCAAGCCTGGGACTCCGAGTCGGGCTTGTTAGTCTGATTGGGTGGCTGATTGGTTGGAACGGCTCGCGCTGGATCTCTGAATCTCAGCTGAGAGCTGTGACAGTTTCCCGCCCCGGATACCGAGACCCCGGACCCGAGACGTGAGACTCGTGAACAGGACCCGGGTTCTAACAATGAAGCGGAAACAATGTTTACAATTTTCTTTCTTCACCCCGCCAACATTCTCGTCCTTCTCCGGTACCAAAACAGACAGCATATATATGTATGTATGTATGCCGACGTTTTCGTTTTTATTCCGTTTTATTTTATTTTTTTTTTTTTTATTTTGTGCGAGTATTTTTGCTTCTTCGCTCGGTTCATATTTTGTGTTTGCCTTGTTATGCTTTGTGTGTTGTATACACATTGTACCTGGACCACCTGCGCTCCGGCTCTCCAGAATCTTCTAGCTGTGCCATGTTTGACTGTATTTAGCCAGCGGTCATAAAGTTAATTTGTACAAATGTTGCAAATAATTCAAACAGTTTTGCTACGCTTCTCCGTCCCTCGGTCATTGCTTTTATCTGTTTTGATGAATGCATTTCTTATATTGCGCTGACCGAATTGGCCGAGTGGTAGCACTGGCAATCGATTTGAGTACAGGGGCTTGGTAAGCTTCCACTTGCAAACTATATTGCCTTTTATTTGTTAAATGATAGTTTTTCTTTGATATCCCCAATTTGTGTAATAACCTTTTCACTCGCATTAAATCTCGATAGGGCCTCACTGTCCGCCGATTAGTGTGGCCACCTGCCACAATGACACCAAATGGCGACCACAGCCATTAGCAGGTGCCACATAAAATTTCTAATTAACCAAAAAGCCTATTAGCAGCGACACAACGAACACTATTTTATTATTAGGCAAAAGCAGATGCAGCAACAACGCCAACCGACAACAAAAAATAACCGAAAACATTCAACACCTTTTAAGATGGGCATAATGTGAAAGCCTCGCACATCCGAAGCGGGAAACATAATTTTACTTATTACAATTTCGTATACATATATATATATATAAAATGGTGGCAAGAGGATGGGGGTGCGTGTCCCGCAGCAAAACATATTCCCAAAAATTACCAATTTTGTTGCTTACGATTATTACCTTGGCAATGGTTTGGTGATGTTGCTGATGTGCCGATGGTGTTGCACGTTCCACTTGCCACGTTAGGCTTTTTGCGGCACTCTGGAGATGACTTAACACGTAGCACATCATTAAAAATTTTGTGCCATTAATGCATAACACACACAACAACAACTTGGGAGTGGTACAAGTAGAAACAGTTGCGGTAAAAATAGGAAAATCAATCATTTTAGAGGTTTCTTAAATATATTATATATATATTCTGATATCATTTACAAAAAATAGGAACATAAGTAAATTTGCAAGCACTCGAAGCAGTTTTAAGATTCTTTGTTTTTAAAAAGTGCTTATAGCTTTTAAAAAGTGGTGCTACCATTATTGTGTCGCGTACTGTACGCCACATGGCTTGATCAAATTGCCAATATGTCACACACATCCTTTGAAAGGGTTCCATGTGTGTGTGTGAGTGTGTGAAACTAAACCAAAGCGACATCATCATCTTATTTACGTCTTTTTAACACCTTTGCACCACCCACTCTGGGGCGCAGGACGCCACCATCGTATAGCGTTGAACAATTAACAAAAGGTAATGTAAAATTATAATTATCACACAAAAGCACATTTGTTAATTTAAGCTAAAACAAACACGGCCAAATAAGATATAGTGGGTGGCAAGGTGGCGCTGAGCTAACGTCGTCTAAGACATTGTCAACAGTGGAAGGTTGTGGGTGGTGTGTTCGGTGTGTTCGGTATGTTCGGTGTGTTGGCAAACGACCGATGCGTAACAATGAAAAGTCCCCAATGTAATAAATATAAAAACAGCCGAAAAATATGCTATAAAATTATTTCGCAGCCAAGATGCCCCCGCCGAAGAAACTTCATTCTCGCTCTAAGGCGGCCACCATGAGAAACACATTGATACTCTCCTCTTCGTCCTTGGCACTCTCATCTGGTTTGGCTGTCGTTGATTTTTGGTCCTTTTTATGCGGCCCATAAATTTAATGGCTCTCCCTAACCCAAACGCACACACACACACACTAAACCCTTTTTCGGGCCGGATTCTATTTGCGTTTGAGCTTCAGCTCATTAATGCTCCGGCCTGATAATGTATTATCATTTCTGTTGGGGCGTGGGGACTATTTTAGTGGTCCAGGGTAGCACTTTCATTATTAGTCCTTAAATGGGATAGTATATTTGAAAGGTTTTCCCATTTTCATACATAAATCTGCTTTAAATTTGATACTGCAGCTGTATCGTCATTCCAAATGAATCTTTAATGAAGATTACATGTTTTTTTTTTAGCCAAAACTAATTTAAAGTTAATATCTTTTATGCATAAGTGCACAGTAAACATTAGTCCATAAAGTTTCCCATTTATACGCTTAATTCTTTCGCACATACTCTTCGTATGTTATTAATTATTTTTTTTTTTACACTTTCCCCGTTTATTTTGACTGTGCCCCTTAATTTATGACCTGCTACATAGTAGCAAACACATTGGCATTTTAATGGACCTTTATGGGCGATAGAGGAAGGTAGTTGTTCTTCTCTGGTCTAAATGGTTGGAATAGGAGGCACGAATATAGGAGGTCTGCAAAAAGACATTAAAATTATTGAAGCCGACAAAGGGCCATTAATTCGTTGCGCTTAGCTAGCAATAACGGGGCACATAATTGTTTATTAATGAAGTTTAAGTATTTTTATTGGCACATTTACGTACACTCTGGGACAACAGGAGAAAATTAGAGACGCTTTCGAAGAGGAATGGTTACATAGAATGGAATATGATTGACCCAGCATTGTCCAGAGAATCAAGATATTGATAATATATGGACTTCGACCAAGTACAATTCCACTCAATATCCGTACCCATCCTATACGCATGCACTCAATGTGACAATGTACCCCACGCCAAAGGGTTGAACGAGTGCAGTCCGGATTTTCACCCCCCATTTATATCCATATGGATGTAAGGATATATGGATATAGAGACGCGTGCGCGAGTCTCCTCCGCATCGAAACCTATTGAATACGCATCAGATATCAATCGCCACACACATACGCACATTCTCGTACATGGGAATTGTGAGAGAGATGGCAAATGGACGGAAGAAAGAGACGGTCTGTGAGGTCCTGTCTTCGATTTCGGATCCACGAGTGCGAGGACAGCCAATCGTGCGACTGCAGGCAGCTGATTGGACGCATTTTCCTTTTTGGTAAAGAGGAAAATTTGCCCACACACACACAGAGGACGATAAAAAAAGGAAGCATAATGGAAACCCCAAGGAAAGAAGATGGAGCTGAAGAAAAAAATCAAAAAAAATAAAACGGTCAGTCGGTGGGTCGGTGGAGAAATGTGAAAAATTACATAATATGCGCTGAAAAATGTGCGTACATTTTTTGTATCCAAAAAGCTGACCAAGTAGAGTCGTTCATTCGCCTCCCACACTCTTATCCATATATTTCTTGTTTTATGCAAAACTTTTGCGTTTTACAATTCATTGCATATTCAATTTGGTTAGGTTTTTGGGTTCGGGTTTGAGTTTTTCGGGTTCTTTGCAGGACATCAAGGGCGTCCAAATAGCTCACAGCAAAGGTCCAAGGCATATTAATAAGGATTTCATTAGTTTTATATGCTACGCTTTTTACATTGTATTCCATTTTTTTTTTTTTTGTTTTTTGTTGTATATGCCCTCTAATGGGTCGATACTTTTGTTTCCCTTTTTATTATCCTTTGGGGCGGGGAAGCCCCTAATAAATGGCTAAACGTTTGGACAAATGTTTGTTATTTTGTATTATCGCTGTTGTTTGATATGCAAAGTTTCCCCGGATGAGAAATCTGTTGGGAGCTATCGCCTCTCAAGGGGTCAGTTGGGTAATCTGGAACATAGAAGTTGTAGTATTCCCCAGCTCGTTGTAGGTGCAAACTCGGAATATCCAGTTAGCATATGTACATATGTATGGTTATGAGTCTCCAAATCAATTTTAGTATTGAATCGAAAATGGCTAAAAACTGCATTTATTTCTTTACAATTTTATATTAATGGTTAAGATTCATTAAGTTAAGTTTTCTCTGTACATTGAAAGGAACTCCAAGATCTCTAGGTCATATTTGTTCGGATCTTAACAAGTACTAGGCCTGCAGGGCTATATATGTTTATGTACATTTCTTTGTCCCTCTTTCCAATTTTTTGTTTAAGCCTCACCCCAAAATTCCCATTTCATTCGCTTACGGTTACGAACTCGAGGCTCGTTTGTGTGCGAAGGCTTTTTGTCTCTATTAAATTAATCGACGCTCATTTTTCCAACTTAACAAACGCAGAAATAAAAAGTATAAGCGATAAAACATTTGCCGGCCACTGCCACCCTACAAAAAATAAAAAAAAAACAACAAAAAACAAAATAGAACCCACCCCACTGCCACTTTTCATTTCTTTCCCGCTTGTTTCTGTTTTACTTTTCACTTTTAAGTAACACTATTTTTTAAGGATTCTATTTTTGGGCGCCCATCAGACCCGTACATATCCTTACACCCCCGAAAACAATCTTGTGTCTTTTTTTTTTTTTGCCATTTTTTCATGCTTATCAAATACAAAACAAACGCACACGAATCGGATTTTACGGGTTGCGGTTCCCCTTTTGTCGTCCGTTTTTCAACGCTCCTGAATCCCTGTGACATTTATGTTTCATTTGGTATTTTTGATGCGTTTTTTCCTTATTTTTTTCTTCTCTGTTCTTTTAAATGGCAGCGGCAGCGCATTTAGTGTGACATTTCAATCAATCAGCTGGCTTTGGTCGAGTGATTTGATTAAACACCAGATTGATGACCCTGTCAGGGTATTCAGATGGCCGGAAAAATGCTAATGGGGATGGGTGATCACATCTAGAGTGTGAGTTGAATTCGAAAAGAATATTCAAATATTCTTTAGAGCCATGTAGAAAATGTTAGCTTAGGCTTATCTAGTAAAAAAAAAACCTAATATCATTAAATTGAGTTCTTAAATTTACTTTAATTGGATTCCATTTGAAAGCCTAATAAAGATTTCCCAGTGTTAACCAATAAAAAAAATTGTAAAACAATGGAAAATCGTGAAAATACTCAGCGAAAGGCGAAGATTTCTGTGGTCGTGTGAAATGTTACTGCAAATCACTAGAATCATGAGCAAAAGAGTTGGCATAAATAAACACATCAACACAAAAGGCAAAAGTTTTACAGCCTGCCGGCAACATCAACTCCTCTCCCCCTCCCCCCACCGACCACCATTCTCTCATAACCTTAACCCTTAAGATACTCACATATGAGATTTCTAGCGTCTTTGTTGTTGGACGACTGACGATGTCGTCGTCTGTAAAACGGAAGTCAGAAACAAAAATGCTCACAAAAACAAAAAACAAAAAACAAAAAGGAACATTTTTTAATTGCCTCAGATAAGAAGTACACATAACTTTCTGCCACCCAACATTTAATCCTGCCACGCCTCCTTCCAGCCCCTCTGACAGGAAGGCGGCAATTTTACAATTCAGCGCACATTTCTGATGAGCTTCATAATTTTTTGCTGCTCATTGATGTTCTCACTCATATCACATTGAATGGAATAATTAGGGTGCTCCACATTTTTATCAGAAAATTGTGGGTAAGGAATTTATTTACGCGTAGGGGGAAATAAACTAGAAATACAATGAAACTAACATAAAGAACAAACGATTTATACGAATTTAAATATCGACCTAAACATTTTTACTAAAATATATCACAATATGTGGTATTAAAATTAAGAAATGATATTTTATTTTCACCATTTCAATACTAAACCTTCATGATATTTTCGAAGAGTATCAAAAAATCTGCACGACTGCATGAAGCCAAGCAAAACTGACTTTGCAACTTATACAACTCGTCCGCCACTCTTTCCATTCATTTCACATATATGTCACACAATTATCAAAGCTGTATCTATGCATCACCGCCCACCAAAAAATAAAATATAAGACAAAAAGGAGCAGCCTACAAGGAGAGCGTTTTGTTTACACGAATTACATGCATTTTACGCAACATAAACGAGATTAGTGCTCACATTTAAGACGAAACAGAAATGGCAAACATTCTAGAGATGCGCACTTTGAAATCGTGTCACGATTGTTCACATAAATTTGCATAATTCGGTATCATAATTAAATATAACTCTATGAATTTAAGTGATTATTTGTTTCTCAAAGTAAATATGCTGTATGGAGTTTCATTTTGGCATCTAAACAAAAGAGATATCCAAATCTGTAACCCATCTCTACCGATGTTAAGCAACCCTTTTTTTTTTTAGCTCCACCTCATAAAATGGCCCACCCCTTCACATTTTTCCTAGACAAGAGAACTTGACTAAGATACGACTGAGAAACATGGCGAAAACGAAGGAGTTGGGCGCCAATTGCTTTTGTTTTTTACTTGCCTTGAACTTTTCCCGCCAACCTACCGCCGCCCACTTTCAACCCCCTTTCGACCATTCCACTCAACCCGTGTGTGATGTGTAATTGTTGTGGGGGCAAGGTTATACTCATATACAGTATGTGTGTATATATGTATGTGTTTGCATTGTTAACAAGCGTAGAAATTTTTCTCATCTTTCTGTTAGACACAAAAATTTCTATAGACAATGTCGACGTTTTTCGAGTGTCCTACGTTCCAGCTGCAAATACATATGTATTGTATGTGTATGTGTACATTCTTATATCTATATTTTTTATGACTTTCTGTTGATCTTGGCAGCCAGGGCAGTTCTCCAAAAAACGGTTAGTGGGTGTAGTTGGGGGCATGTTTATGCTTTACAATCCCTATCAGAAGTTCTATAAAACGGATGCATCTTATTGTTTAAGACGGCGAAAAGTTGGCGGAACAACTTTTAGAATTGTACGAGTATGGTATACGTAAATCTTGAGATTGGTCATAAAAAGTATTTCCTCTTTTATTGTGTGTTTAACTGCAATCGTGATTTTTAATTGGGGTTGGACATTTTGCAATCTTGCTGAATTGGCGTATTTTGAAATTTGAAACATACGAAGATACTATAAGCTATAACCTTAGTATACAATTTACTCAAAAAAAGTGAATGGACTTTAAGAACCGCAGCCAGGAACAAAACGTTATATTTTTGCAAGCGTGCAAAACTCTGAGGTTTTTCACATGCAAAAATCGACAGGAGGAGTGGGGCGCAAGGCAACAGCTGGAGTCAACTATGGGAAAAGAAAGGACAAGCAGGGAAGAAAAGTCAAGGAAGAGCCGGGGCCAAAGTGGAAAATCTCAAATCAAAATGCCATTAAAGCGTGTACCGCTTGACTATAACGGTAAAGTGGAAGTAAATATTGTCATTACTCAAGCTTAAAATTAAAATTACCCACCTGAATGGATAGAGTAGGTGGGGATGGGGATAATGGGGCGCGTTGCAAAAATGATAAAGTGCATAAGGTAAAACGGCAGCGCAACAACAGACGAACGAACGAACGAACGAACCAGAATTTCAAATGCAAAACTTTATTTTTTCGCCCGTGTGTAGGGGGCCCCGCCCCCAATTTTCGCAGCCGCCTCTTTTCCATAAATGCCGCAGCGGCAGCAAAGAGCAAAGTAATTTTCATAACGACAACAACAAAGTCGCCGAACTTGGCAAAAGGTGCGCACAGCAAAATCTCCTGATGAGCTGCAACCCAGTCCAGAAAAAATATAAACCCATCACCATGCTCCCTCTCTCAACCTTCGGCCAAAAACGAACCTCACTCCCGCTTCTCTCGGAATGTGCCACGTTAAGCACATCTGTTTTTTATTGCTTTTAATTTGCCATTAATAAACCATTCCAAGGCGACCGTCGGTCGTCGAAAAATGCTAATTTATATATAGATAGATGTACTCTCTCGCCTTCTGTATATATGTATATATTGTAGTAATAAGTAAAATATATATCTCTGTGCATTCCGGGGAATCCAATTTGAATTTTAGCCAATTTATTTTGGTGGGAGTACTATAGCCTGGCTAATGCCTCATAAGTCAATGAGTTTTTGGCATTTTTATGGCTTATGAACAGACACCGAAGTGGCAAAGTGGCGAGCAATGGGGTCAGGTGGTGTCCCGCAGCTGTTGGCGGAAAAACTCTACTCAAGTTGAGGAAAACTTTCCCAGACGGAGTAATTTCTGTCTCACATTTACATTCCCGCCTATAAGCTGTAGAAACTACAGTTTATATATCAATATTTACATACATTTTTATTGCTTAGTATTGATTTAAAAATTGTATGAAGAACTTTTCCAATATTTTCTAAATCAAGTCTAGCAAAAGGATCTTGAAAATTCTGCATTTAACACTAATTTTTAATGGTATGAGAGTCCTAAATGCCCTTTTTGTTTGAAACAAAAACTCCCTGGGCTGAGCAACATCAAAGATTCTGTCGAGCGGCCTAAACAAGGAAACCTTTAGTTCTCTCGAGGCTGTCCACCGGCCCTCAGGCATTGGCAAAAAGCAGTGCGAAATTAGCCAAAAGTAATCCTTTAAGTTTAGTGCCCAAAAATTGCACACAATTGTTAGAGTCTCAGTGTCCTTCATCCGTTTTCCAGCCACATCCAAAAATGGGCCCACATCCCAACTCAGCCCACATCCAACATTGTCAGCCACCGTTGATGACATTGTGTAAAATTTTGTTGCTGCTGTCGTCGCTTCGTGTTGCCGTTGTCGTTGATGTTGCTGCTGCTGCACTTTGAAACTTGCTGCCGAAACTTTCAGATGTTTTTCCAAAATAATCCATTAAAAAAAAAAGCAACATCTTAAGAATTCGCCATTTTGTATTATTTTTTTTAAGGAATCTTTCTGAAATACTAATTTAACTAAATTAGCCATGATTACTTACATATTATTTCAATACCAATTTAGGCTGCATATTATAAATTTTTCTCTGTCTTGGCGCATCAGAATATTTTCTCAATGTGTAATTTTCGCGGATGCTTCCACTGGCTGGCTATAAAACTTTTATAGTAAAAAGTAAATGCCACAAATGAGCAATCGAAAATTTCGCATTATAATGCAAACTGTGTGCATTTTTCGGGGTTATTGTAGTCGGCTTTCGGGCGAAAAGACAAACGCATACCGGCAGCAAGGAACATGGAACAAGGAGCCAAATACAAGGACCAAAATCCAAAAGCCAAGGCAGTCGTCATGGTCGCCTCGCTCAATGCCGTCGACTTTTCACCGCTCACACTCTCCCTTGCCTCTATTAATAATAATAGAATTTTTGGAAAATTTCGCAGCACTGGAAAGAGGAAAAAGGAAAAGGAAACGCTGCCTTTCGGCTCGCGATTTTTGCATTTGACAACGAAAACGAAATGAACGAGTTGGGTTTTCTCACCATTCCCCCATTGCTAAAAATGAAAATGAGTACCCAAACGCCCCATTTCCCCCCGGACTGCATTGCATAATTCAGCTGAGGAGTCTACTGCTACACCAGCCCGTCCGTCCGCCCGCCCGTTCGTTCATTCCGTCCGTCCTGGCTGACAATAATGCTAATAATGATAATGATTATAATGCATGAACAAAATATTCCCGGAGATGCCGTCCTTTGTCTATCGAACCATGGACTCCACGGAGCTCCATTTCCCCGCTGTTTTTGGCATCTAATGAACTTCTTTATGGCTGCATCATTCCCATAGTTAATGCGGAGTGTCTATGTCTATGCCCTGTTTGGCCCAGCGGAAATTCAACAAATTCGTTTCAAAAATGCAAGAGAAATTCAAAAATACGATTTCAAACAGTTCCTTAAACTTTAAATACATACATACATTCACTTAAAAATTAAATTTTAACACAACCACCGTAATAGTCCAATTACTACTATAGATAATCGATAATGTAGTGGCACTGAGACGGCAAACACCTTCGCTACGCCCATTAAGTTTTACTGCTTTTGGGTTTTCAATTTTCCCAAGCTCGCGGAAAAGCCACGTGGACCAGAATGCCATTTAACGCTGCATAGGAAATCAAACGCGCGAAAGGTCAAAGACAAAAAGGCGGGGGGTTATGGGGTTATGGGTTTATAGGATGGGTTGGTTGTGTGGTAGCTGGGTGGGTTAGGTTATCACCTTGTGATATATGCCAAAAATGGAGTTTCCTCCGGTGCGTCTGTAGCATCTTCGTGTGCCATCCCAGCCAGCCGCCCTCTTGAAAATCCGGGAATCCGGTGAACCACCGAAAATGTACTGGACCAGTGTAACCCTTCATCGAACTGGTTTGAGGTGGGTGGGAGCCCAAAAAACCAGCAGTGTTGATTTAGGGTTGCAAACAGAAATTATGATAATGCCTGTGAAAACAACGGGCAACGCAGAGATAGAAACGAGGAGTAGCCGAAAGCAAAGGAAAATATATTAAATGTTATTGAGAGGAACTAATTTTCATTAAAAGGATTAAAAAGCATTTGGCGAAAAGAAGAAGGAGTCTGCCGAAAGGGTGGAGATGGCCGGTTGTTTCGAGAACTGGCAACCGCGACGTTGTCGCTGTCTCCGAATTAACATAAAAATCATAAAAATATGACACTATGAGATGGCAGCACACCACCAGGACCATCAGCATTATCATTTTTTACAGGGGCGCCGGAAAAGGGGTGGTCGAATCTTTTTTTTTATATTTAAACACTTTGTGTTATTTGTAATTAAAATTGACATAATAATAATTGATAGATTTCAAATTTTTAATTTAATGTACTTCACATTTTTCCGTTGCTCTTTTTGCGGGTTCAATTTATATTAAAATCGAAATTTGACTTTGAGTATATTTACTCTGCGATACCCCTTTCTTCGTTTGCGAGCCTCTGGTTATTATCATTACGATGATGACGAACGCATGATGCTCATTAGAGAGGGGGGTACACAAAAAAGGGGCAACGACTTGAGTTTGAGGAAAAGTCACTGACGGTGGCTAGCAGGGGGCTCCCATTGATGGCAAACGCGCGACAATCAACACGAGGCGGTGCTGATATCGCACAGCAGTGGGTGGCTGGTTGGTTTGGGTGGACTTTCAGTGTGGTTCGAGTACAGAGTTACTTGGATTTCGGGTTCGGTTCGGTTGGGCTGGAGGATTAGTAATGGCCAGGACAAAGGTGGGCAGAGGAGCAGCATCATTTTGATGATACCAAATGCTGATGACGATACCGTCCTCCACGAAACATCATCCGCCAACCCATCAACCTGCCACGCCGCCCAATCCAAATACCATTTCCTTTTTGGTGTGGGACGTTGTTTGCTTTTTTGTGGGCGTCGCTGCTGCCACTTAGTAACTCACCCGCAGTTTATTATTTTCAAAATATTTAAATTTTTTGGTAATAAGCGAAAAATGGTTTTAATATAACCGAATGGGCGTACCGAAGCGAACGTGCCTGATGAGGATGACGATGTTCATGATGCTGCTTATGTTTCGTAGGTAATCCACCTGGTGGAGTTTTGGGAAGAGGGCGAGTTTTGAGGACATTACAGGGATGATTAGTCTACTGTACGCGCACAGATTATCCCGAAAATAAAGTCACCTACAGGACAGTCTCTTCAGATTAGAAAATGTTTCCCAAATTCTACATATACACATATATAATAAAAATTAAATTTTTAAACGAATTGACCTTATCTAAGTTTTATTTATTTCCAAAATTTAATTATATCTTTGATCATATGATTCGATTTACATGATAGAATCTCGTTGCGCAATCAGTCAACTTTTCTTATCAACATCTGAACGAACTTAACAAATGTTAGCTTTGACGGAATTAAGATATTGGATCACTGTTAGGAGTTCAACTCTGCTTGACTGGGATATACACACACATATATATATTATACTTATATATATATATGTGTGATATATTGGGAGAATTAGGCTGTAGTCTATTGATCTCGGGCCGGTATTATTGATCCTCGGGGGACTCCACACTCCTGCCCCAATTGTTGTACTGCTGCTGATTTTTCTTATGTTGCTGCTGTTGCCTTTGTTGCTGTTGCATGTGCATTAATTGCAAATGTTGCTGGCGATTACGTGTATTATCCGAAGATTGCCGCTCCTCTGTGCGCGCCACACTGTGTTTGCTCTGGGCGTTGCGTTTATATGTCCTGACCGTTTCCTCCCAATCACGACCCATCACCTCACGGGATATTTCATCCGGACTGCGCATGAATTGCTTGCGCAACGATGTCGGCTCTGTTTGACGGAAATTCGGTCGATAGGCATTGGGATCGCGAGGATTTAACCATTTTGTATCGATATAGCTCTGATCCCTCCACATATTATCCTCCCGATTGATGCGTCGCTCGAAAGCACCAGTGTTGACGCCACGCGAATAGGAGCTGGCATCACTTATCACCGTCGATGTGGCACTGGCACGCGAAACGCCAGCCCTTGGCGAATTGGGCTGGCTATTGCCGTCACCCCGTCCCCACGAATCTGAGGCCATAGTCCTTCGAAGGTCAATCCATCCGCCGCCTAAAAGCCCAGTCAAGCTGGGTCGCACAATGTGGCATAGAGGATAAGACGAACGCTGCATGATTCTGTAATCGAAAACGAAGTTATTATACTTTTTACTTTTTGTTTGTTTGAAACCCTTCGCCTTTAATGTCTAGAAATAAATATCACATATTTCAGGACATTACGTCCACACAGAAAATTTTTTTTAACACTTTCGCGATAGCCATCAAACGATTCCAAAATCTGAAAACGTACCTAGATATACACAAATGATTTGTCTTGCAAAATCTTATTGCACCATATGTTTGTTAAATTTGGAATTTTAGTAAACTTTTTTACGATAAGATTTAGAGTCTGGTCTTGCCGGTTGAAATTTTTAAGACTGAATGAGAAAATCTCAGAGTCTCTGCCAAATGCCTTGACAGGCTATGTAACACTAAAGTCAAGGCTAGCTAATTTTAGAAAATGTAACTTTAGTAAGCAAGTTTATATAATGAGATTTTATTATATTGTATATTTTCAGATAAACTTATGCAATTCAACCATTCTGGTAAGTCACAAATATTTATTTTATTACAAGCAAATTCTTTAAGCCCGTGGCGTAAAATCGCTGAAATGTTACCAAATTCCCTTTATTTTCCACAACAAAGCAATGATTATTCATATACATTTGCCCATGTATGTGAGTATAATTATAGCGACCAGTTCTTGAAGCAATTGCAATTTTGTGGTCGTACATCCGCCTGGGAAAATCCAACTGAACACGGCCACTACTGACGACCATTAACTTGCCTGGGCTGGTACTTTCGAGCCACCCTTTTTCGACTTAAACGTTGACACTTGAACTCTTTTTGATTTCGCATATGTGCGTGGTCTCTGAACAATGGCACAATTATGTTAAATATCGACAAGTGGCCATCCAACTGCTGCTTTTGTTGTGGGGAAATATTAAACACTTGTGGGGCGGTCGCCAACAATCGAAATTCTTGGAGCAAAACAAAATTAAAATTAAAAATGGTAAAATGTTTAAAAAAGAGGTTAAGCACCTCGAGAGGGCAATGTTGAAGTTAGGGGGAGAAAACGGTTTCATTTAATTTTTTTTTTTTTTCAAAGGAAACAAAACATATTTTGTTCGTTTTCTTACTATGTAAAAATTGTAAACAGCATTTTTTTTCTTTGAAATATTGTATCTTTCTTGATTGTCACTTTCAACATAATTTTATGTACAGGACAAACCCTTTCTGTTACTTCTATCGATCTCCAACGTAGAATTTCAAAAGAAAGCATTTTCTTCTTGTTGGATATAACTTAATTATGCAATCTAAATGCATTGAATCACCTCAACCAAATGACAATAATCATAATGACAGTGGGGGTGGATGGGGGTGATGAAAATTGTTATCCACCAAAATGTTAACTCATTTGTTGTCCTTTTTCAGTTGGCTCGCTGACAGCCAAGAAAACCACACAGAAGATGGGCAGGTGAAAATGGTCGGGGGCATTCCCCTCGCAATTTTCCCATCATCATCGTTTCTTACCGAAAAGAAGAGAGAACGACAAATCTTCGCAATTTATTTACGTGCCATTTCGTAGCGAACATTTTCGTTAGATTTTCCTCATTCGCCTGGCGGAATTCCAAGACAACTTCAGTCGGGAGGTCCAGGTTACCTCGTGTCCCCCATTCGAAATTTTTCAGGGCGCTCCTCTCGGGGGTTTCCCCGCCGCCAGCATCTTCTTTGGTTTTTTGGCGACGACAAAAGTCATGACGCGCTGATGACGTTGCCAGTGGAAGGATTTAATGGCACATTAAGAATTTTATTACCGCCCAGCAGCAACAACAACGTGATAAGGTGCTTGGGGTTGGGGCAAGGAAGGTGCTGTAGAAGGGGCAAGGAAGGTACTGTAGAAGGGGTAAGAAAGGTGCTGGAGAAATGGGGCCTATGGAAACCCCTTCGCTTACCTTTGGTACAAAAATTTTTCGCGCGCGTACACATAAAATTTTTGACAGGCATTTGCCATGAAAATCTTTCGGTGTCAACAGAAAATTTTCATTTCATTTTGGTTCATTTTCATTGGTTTTTTTTTTATTGTTGTTGTTGTTGTTGTTTTTTTTTTTGCATCTTTATTTTTGCGTTGATTTTCGGTCCGCGTCAGCGAAAGGGTGTGGCTGTTTAGGGAGTTCACAGGAGCTTTGTGGGGCTTCATCTTCACTTCCTTAGCCGGGAATTTTCGACGTCTCGTTGGCTAAGACGATTGTCATTATTACAAGTTTTGCATAAATGAATGAATGACATTTATGTATTTCATTTAGCCAAAGCCAAGGACTCGACTTAAGGAGCTGAATGGTGGCTACAAAGAATGGATAAGAGAGACTTGATGGGAAGGGAAGCGGTAGCTCAGATAAGTTAGAGATGCGTTCCCCAACCGATGATTACGAACTCGCGTTTTTGTTTTATCATAACCTTGTTCAAAAACTGAGGTACTGATATAAGTATTTCGAAAATAACCAATTATTTATTATTCAATGAATTGAAATTAAAGTTCTGTCGGTGAATATTTTTCAATAGCAGTTTAAGCTCAAAAGAGCATCACTGGTTGATGAAAAGGCAGTAAGGTCGTGAAAAGAGGCAAGTAAGGTGGTAATAAGATGTTGGAGGCCATTTGGTTGCCTGAAATGATGCGCGAGTTTTTCAAATCTTTATGTCCTTTGTTTGATCAACTTTTGCCAGAGCTCCTTCAAGATTTTTGGACAAATGAGTGGATGGGGTGCATTTAGGATGAGGTCAGGTGAATTCGTTGTGCCATTTAACCATTATGTGTCAGCGAAAATTTCAATCCAACCACAATTTCATCATGACATTTGTGCATAATTGAATTAATTCCGAAATGGAATTCAGACGTTTTCGGTGGCTTGGCAATGGAGTGGCTGGAGGGCTTTAAAAGGATTTTGGATAAACATAAAGATTCTTAATTGCTGACGCTTACAATTTGAGGTAGAATATAGGATTTACCTACAAATATATTTTGATGAAAAGGAATCTAGTTATATTTTTTTTTTTTTTGTTTTACATTTAGACTAAATCTGAACGAAAGAAATCTTGAAATTAATGATCTAAACCTCTGGGCGACCACCCAACCAATTAAAAAAGTATGTGACCTAAAAGAGCAGCTGCTGGATATGCGAAATAATCCCCAAACCAGCCAATTAACGTCGATCCGTAGAACATCTGGAATGGAATGTTGCGGATCAAAGAAGTTTTTTTTTGTCCGCCCCTGTTATTTATATGCAATTTAGGCATATTCTTGTGCTTTTTTCTTCAATTTTTGTATGTGCAACCCTTTTGAGGCTCGACCTCCTCACCCTTTCTGCTTAATTTGAATGCATTTAAAAATGTTAAAATATGAGAATTACCAAGGCAAACGAAAAAAAAACAGGCTGAATTTATCTACAGAGACACGCACTTTGAACGTTAACTTAAGCGAGGGAGATGGCCATACAGTTCGGGCAGGCCTCGGTACACAAAAGATTTGTACGTGTTCCCACTTGATGAGGCCAACACCCCACCAAACCCCCGTCTCTATCAGCCCCATACCCATGACAAATACTACGCGAAAAAATTCCTTAAAAAACCAGCGAACGGAGCGAAGGAAAAAGAGTTAGGCGAGGATAAGGGCTATGGTAAAGGAAATGGAAAGGGGAGGTATACACTACAAAATCATATTTGAAATTTAGACTTAATAAGGATCAAATAATACATCAAATCAAAAAGTTATTGTAAAACCTTATTTTGGAATATGCACTATTATTACATTAATTTATACAGAATTTTAAGCATCTATCCTATTTAGATATATTTTTTCCTGTGCAAGCATAGGCATTATTATAAAAAAAAAAAATAAGCGCAGTACACAGAACGGGGGTGGCGCATTACAAGGTCCTTCATTCCCCCATCCCCTTTGCCAGTGGCTCACGTTACGCCGAAAAAGAGATAATTTTATTTCATTAATCCTTTTTTGGGACAAATTCTCTGTCGCATCTTTTTTTTTCTGTCCGTCTCGCGTTTTGTTTGTTGCCCTCTTGTTCTTTCGGTTCTTTTGCAGGATTCAGCTTCTGTTTTTTCTTGTATTCCAGCTCGGATATTCTGGGGCGTGGCTCGAACGTAATATTAGCTTAAAATTGTGTAAATAAAAATTACATTCGTAAGAAGGTTCCCGTAGCAGTGGCAGCAGCTGCTTAAGTCCCCATCCTCGGACATTATACGTATAGCCAGTTATTTTTTTTTTTTTTGTTTCCATCCCATTTCGGGATGGGTATCACATGAATCAGTGACCGCAAGTTCTGGGTTCCATCCGCAGGATTCGATGTTGTGCTCGCTCCTGTCGTCGCCATTTTGAGTACAGTCAAGCTCTATTTGTATCTAGTGCTAAATAGATAGAATCGTCTTAAAACATTTATTTTATGATTTATATTACTTTTAAAAACACCTACAATAACGTGTCCTTAAGCGAAGATAAAGGAGTTTAAAGTCATTACCCCATACCCCAAATCGTGATCAATATTAACACCTTGGCCAGTCATTTGTCTGGCAATTTACAACACTTTTTCGGCCAATATAATTCGCGCTTAATGGCCTTTCAGCAGACTCTTTGGCAATGGCCGGTAAAAGTGGTAAACTGGCAAACCCTTTGGCACGCATAATTCAAACGGCGCAAAAGTTCAGAAAATGCCCGCCCCTCATTTGCAAATTAATGTTACATTTTATTTGAAGAAGAAAATATAAATATTTTCGCAGCGCTACAAATAAATTTGCCAGGCGGCGCAGGAGTGCGAGCCGTGTGCTTCTTTTTCGCATTTTCGTAAAAATTATAAACAGTTGGGTGTCCCCGGGTGTCCTTGCCTTGCAGTTACGACTCCTGGTTGGGTATATAACTCCGCTCATTAGTTGCCCTACACGCAATTAAGCACAAATGGCTTTCGAGGCGGGCACACGTAGTCCTGAGTCCTTTGGCTTCCCCATCTCTGCTGCCTTTTTGGCAGGAGCTGAATCTCGCTGCCTATGGATGTGCTGCTGCTCCATCGCTATGACAACTCGGTTTTAGCCAAGCTCCGAGGATCCAGCTCCTGCTTCTCCCACTCGCTCAACTATAAATCCTTGGGCAAAAGTTATTCGCAGCGGAAACATTGTCATTGCTTGCTGGCGTTGTCGTTGCCAGCGCCGTGGAAACTTTGACTTTTCATATTTCTTGGGGAAAGCCGAAGTCGAGGCAGTCAAATGGTCGCGAATGTACCTTTGTCCCAAATCGATTGATCAATGATGAAAAGTTGTATTTACCAAATAGCAAAATCAATAATAACATTTTTAAAGCCCTTATGTTTTGAAGATGTTTATGCGAAGAAAGTACTCTGCTTAAAACTATAAAGTGAAGAAAACATCTGATCTTTTTGACATCACCTTTCTGATACATCCCTCCAATACTTCCGAATACGTTGGCAACCCTGTATTTCTTTTGGCGAGGTCACCATTCGACATTCAGGGCTTTTTCGCTCCTGAAGCCGAGCCGCATTAAAATTTGTCGTTCGTAACTTTGGCGGACGGGCGCATCCGTTGCTTCGTCTGGGACTATCCTTCCCCTATATCCTTCCACCCAAAACAACCGCCCGCCAATTTTCGTTGTAACATTCTGGGCAAAGCCAAAAAATTTATTACACGTAAAATTTCACCTGCGCAAGACATTGCTTTGCCCATTTTAACGGTTAAATAAACTTTTGGCGCCCATTCCCCTCTGAGCTTTATTATATTTTATTTTTCCTTTTTTTTTTATATTTCTGACATAAATATACATAAACGCGAAGAGGAGAAGAGGAGAGGGGCAGACAGTCACACACAAAGGATTCATAAATTTCATAATTGTGAAATGTGCATTTTAATGTGCTCGCAAATGAGTTGAAGACAAATTTTTGAATTATTTGCAAAATTTTGTTGATTTATTGAAATTGCCCTGCTCTGCCACAACTCTAGGAGCCCCAGGAATTATCGTGGAAGCACTGCTTGTTGTTGATCAGTGGAAAACTATGAGACTCCAACTTAATAACCATTTTCAAACTGTTGCGCCGGAGTAGTCTAAAAATGAAACTGAAGCTGAAATAGAATAAATTGCACATTTAAAAATCCGTTTTTTTTTATAAGTACCTTTTCAAGGGGTATATGACTTTCTGAAATGGCTGAAAGCCCAAAATATAAGTGGGTTTCCCACAGAACTGAACTGGATGTCGAATTTCTATTAAAAAGTTAAATCTTTTGCGATTCATTTTAAAACAATATTAAAATGAGTTTATACTGCAAATGGTATAGTAATATAGTAATTAGCATTAGGACATCCAAAGGTCCATCAGTAATTTCCTTGGTCGGCTGGGACGAAAATTCAGCCATGTGCATGATTCGTTTATGCCTTTGTCAGGTTCGTCAGTGAACAGCAGTGAAAGCGGATGGAGAAGGCTGGAGAAATGTGGTAGCGGCAGTTTGCTGCACCTGTCTGACCAAGTAGCCACCACCCGACGTCCACTCGCACCATCTCCAATCCTCCCACTCAGTCTATCCGTCGAGTCAGTTGTTTGATTTTACAGTTGTAGTCCAATTACGATTTTGAGCGCATACCAACCGCACAGATTTCTGCCTTCAGCTATATGTGTACGACCGCAGTTGCGGTCAAAATAATAGTACAAATTTTAAAAGCTCATAAAAATGTTTGGGGACGCACAAGTAAAAATCGTTTATGAAAACTAAAAGTATTTTTAACTTGGAAATTCACCCATCTAGTGTGCGAATTGCATTCCGCTTTCAAATGTTATAGAACCATTGTGTAATATTCTATTATTATGAGCACATGTGTGTCCCGTGCTTGTAACTGTCTGTCAGCGCTGCAACATCGTCCTTTTCGTCCTTGTTTCTCGTCCTCAGTCGGTCATGCTCCTACCGAACGGTTTGCACGCGGTTTTCGGCCAGCTCACCACCTGGATTCTAGATGGGTTCGTCCTGGCCTGCTAGTCCTGCTAAATTACATTTTAGCAAGTTAATTGAAATGGAAATTAGTTGAAATTGTAAAACGAATTGAATTGTATGTGATTAGCTGCAGCATTTTCGAATTGGTTAAACAGCAGTAGCAGCAGCAACAGGAGGAAGGCTTGATTTCCAGCTGAAGAACTTTTGGGCCAAGACGGTCCTTAATACTTGAAAGCACAACCATACCTGTAAAGGCATAAAACTCTAGTCCGGCCTTATTAAAATACTTAGGTTATTTCTTGCGAAGATTTCTTAACTAATAAATTGAACCACAAACTTAGCAAATAATAAAACAATTTTTCTCTAAATAGAAAAAACCCGTTAATCTAAAAAGTTACTATCTATTTGCATTCTTGCCCCTGACTTCGAAATACTCACTCTCATCCTGTTTCACCGCAGACAAACGTAGCGTACAGCTCGCATATATTTAACCATAAGTAATATTAATACCCATTTTTGTTAACCGAAAAAAAGTGAGGACTATGCTTTATGTGTGGGTTTTGGGTGGGGTGGGTGGTGTGTGTAAAATTATTATCCTTCACGCTTAATATGCACAAGCGGAAGCCGTCATTTGTACGCCACGGAGAGATGACGATGACCAAAACCCAGGGCCGCTGGCCATTTAGCATACGCAACTGTGTGTGAGTGTATCCTGGTGTCTTTTTTTTTCTATTTTTTTAGCCAGGCGTTTTTTATGTCATCGTCCTAGTCGTCGTCTACTTATGTACCACATGCTTCGCTTTGCACTCGGAAAAATTAATTAGCATATTGTAATGTATTGGCTTTGCATTAGAGTGTCCTGAAACAAGACTTGTAACACCCATAACTTTTTTTTTTGACTTCCGATTTCAAAGTGGCATACCTCTAAAAGTTTGTAATTCAATTATCTAAAAATCTGTATTAAAATATTTGATTTCGATTTTTAGAAATTTTTTAGTCATTTTTTTGGTTTTATCTTCATAAAAAAAAGCAAAAAAAATTGACCAAAAATTTTTGTTTCTAATATTGACACCAGATGAAAGTGCTCATTGAGCAGAGCTGCGGAAGGTATAACATTCAATGATCCGACTGTTTTTAGCCGAGTTATGATATGCTGATTATGACCTTTTGTGACGAATTACCCTTGGTTTAGGGTTATCCGAAACTGGAGTTGTAACAGTTTAATTATCCAAGAGTCAACATTTTTAAATTTTAATTGTTGGAATTTTCTCACAATTTTAATGATGAATGAATTTAATGAACGAAAATTGGTTTTAAAACATATGCAACTATTTCTTGACTTTAGATACAATTTGTACATGCCCCTAAGTTGCGCATGTGATAACATTTGATGATCCAAACATTGTTAGCTATGTTAAAATGTGACAAAAATGGATTTCGATAAATAATTGTGCGTGCTTATTTTCTACAGTGCTTTCTCCTGCTTGCTACGTGAGTTGTCCGCTGTCCAAGGGAGAGCGTGTCCTTACAAAATTAGTGCTCTTTTACATTCATATGCACACATGCATCTATCCCAAATATATACGATTTTTTTCACAATACTCGTACATTATTTCGGTTGTACATTTAGCATGGGCTAAAAAAATAAATGTGTAAAAAGAATTATAAAAAAAAATGAGAAGGAGCAGCGGACAACCGGACAGCAATCGCAACGCTGATATATAATATTATATATTTTTTTTTTTTGCAACTGTTTGCGCCACTTTGGCGGAAGTATCGCAGCGACATCAGCACGAATAGTAGACCCCTTTCCCTTGGTCCTTTACGTCCCACCCAAAACCCCTCTTTTTTTTACAGGACACTCTCGAGCATTATGCGTTTTTTGTGTGTTTAGCAAAGCATAGAAAAGTGAGCGCATAAAAAATTGAAACCATTTTCTCATATTAAATGTGTGCCGACCGAAGAGGCGGTGGGGGCGTGACAGCAGCAGTTAATAATGAGTGTAGCGCCCCCCATCGGCCAGCGTTTGCATCTGCTCACAAGCAGTCAAGAACTTGAGTGCAAGCAGTCCTCCGAAAGCAATGCAAACATACATATCAGGGAGTTGCTGATGTAACCATCTTTGGATTTCACTTACTTTTGAAGAATGATCACATTTTACGTATTTATATTCAAAAAGTTCCAATCTTTTCTGTAACCTGTGACCACCATCCCTAGAGCCTTTAAAAAGGCTCATATCCGTTTCCTGGTTATGTCTACCGAAACGTTGATCTGTCTCTTCTGGTATTCTGCTACGATTTTCTCCCATTTCCCGCCATTTTACACTATCCTCCATCGGTTGACAGTACGTGTCTTCTTGTCAGATATATATATACATATCCACATATATATCTGAGACACTGAAACGCGACTGCTGATTATTATTCCGCTGACCGTTTCGTATTTATTTGAAAGGCATTTGCCGGCAGCCACCAACACACATGCAGGCGCGCAGGACACACATCTGTATGGTGGGTTTGGTTTTTTTTTCTTTGTATTTTTGTCCTGCAGGCGAGGAACAAAACGACATATTCGTCCTGCATAAATGATGTAATTACAGCGCAAGATTTTTGCTATGAGCAATTTTTATTTTAATTTCTTCCCCCGGCTTCTTCTTTCTCTCCATTACCCCACTCATTTATTTCCCTCGTTTCCTTTTTCTTTATTTTGTTTTTTTTTTTTTTGCCCTATATGTGTACCCTCTGATATGCAAGTACGTATGCTACACAGCACTTGGTCACACACAAGTCTGCCAGCTTGTGAAATATTTTGCATGCCTTTATCATAATTTTAATTAAATGCACTAATTACTATAATATTTATATATTCATATTCAAATGGCTGAGTTATTTTTGTTTTTAAATCCATTGACTAAAACTTGAGATAGACAACGGATTGGTGAGCGCTTTTCGATGCTATTTCGTAGATTCTGTGACAGAAAATATCTGTAAAATGTTGTACTCTATCCCGAGGGCTGTCAAGATACTTTAAAAATGGTAGCTTGCTGTCCTTTAAGAATATTTTTAATTAACCCCATTTCATGGTTGACTTTCTACCATTTATTTTTAGCAGTCAAAGTCTCGAATAAAATCAACAAACAAGTGCTTATTTTTCCCACCTGTTTCTTTTTTTTTTTTTTTTTGGTAAACCTTTTTTTTGAAATGGAACGCTGATATTTTATGGCTCCAAAACGAGACCCAAAAATATTAACCCACCTGCCAAACAGACTCTAATGCATTTCTAACATGGGTTAAATGTGAGATGTGGGATGGGCAGTCACCAAAAAGGGGGGGCGGTCGCGATTTGTTGACACAGCCAACGCCGCAAAAACATTGGCGGGCGTGTTAAATGAAATGAAAAGCCAAACGCGCGACCGCGAAAATCAAACAACAATAAAAAATAAAGGGGAAAACCGCAGAAAGGTAGCTACAACAACAGCAGTCAAACTGGACCAGGAAAATTGCGATGGCAGCGGAAAAAAAGAACAACACACTCGCATATACACAAACAAAAACAAGCGAAAAAATAGTAGTTAAACCCAATTTGTAATTTGTTTGGCAAATCGCGAAAATGACGGTAAAGGGACACCGGAACAAATTTACAAACATTTACATGTCCATATAGATAATATTTGTTGGACAGATCTGAAGCATTAAAGCTTGAGAGCAGGTATACAAGTTTTTGTTTCCAAACTATAAATGTGTGATACAAAAAAAAAAGAAGTTTTTCTCAGTGCGCCAATATAGCAACAGCAACAGGAAAAGCCACAAAGCTAAAACCAGCTAACGGGTAAACGGTAAACCAGCGACCGCCTGAATTCCGGAGTCCTCAATCCTTTCCTCCTCCTGTTTCTGTGTATGAGAGTGGTGTAGCTGTGTGTGTGTTGTCGCGATGAGAAACGTGCCGATGCATAATCATTCAGGCCATTATCATTTATTTCACTCAAAGGTGTCGTTGCCGTTTCGCTTCCGTTTTGCGCCGTGTGCCACCTGCAAAAATCAAAAACACACGCACCGCCAACAGAACGGAAGTAAAAACAAAAACCCAAAGCTTACCTATGCATAGCCAGGAGATTTTTGGCCCTAAGCTCCACGGTCCGATTTGATAAATTCTGGAAAATACAATTAAACGGCAATTTTCAACATGCACATATTAAGTGGATTTTACAAATTATGAACACGAAACATTTCTCTTAATTTTTATCTTACATATTCAAAGAATATTTTAAAGATAGAATATCGTACCTGAAATCTTAAGCACTGTGAACGGTTATTAAGTTTCCCTACATCTAAAAAAAAAAAGCAACAGCGCACAAACGTCATACTGCTCTAAAAATGTATCAACCCGAATGCTACGGTAACCCACTCATCCAAGCCACAAATTCTGCAAAACCCATAGTCCTTTTGGGTGGACAGTGTACGCGATTTTTGGCCTATTTGTTTAGGTCACAACTATAAAAATCTAACAAACTATAGCGTAATGAAATCAAAATAAAACGGGACCCATATTTCCGTGAATAAGTCAACACAATAAGAGAGGCAACCATATATTGTGTTGATAAAATAGCTTCACGACCGTGGTAATAATACATTTTGTTTGGATTATAAATATGAATGTGATTCACTCAATACTGGAAATAAACATAGTTACCATAGCCAGAAACGTAAGTTGATTGTCACAGTCCTACGGCTCGAACATTTGGATATAGTTTAGTTTTCTCTGACCCGGTGAACGATAAGCAACCAAAAATTTAGGAATACAATACAATACAATACAATAGAATACAAAATTTATAAATTTTTTTTCTTTACAAAATCGCAAGCAACAGTATCTAGGAAAATCCAATACAATCCAATTCAATCCAGTAGGGACTGAAGTCATGGCGTTAAAGATGAATCAATACCAGAACCAGGTCAAGATAAACTACGTGCAACAATATGTGGGTAGGGTGGCTGGTCCCCTAGTCGAGCCCATTTTCCCCGTGCCGCAAATGTCATCGGCAACCCTACGAGTCCGTCGAGCTGTCGTCGAATCCTATCGCGGACCCCAAATTGCTCCCGATGATGCCATGCTCCCGATGCCGCCCCACAACAAGGCTCAAAATATGTCTGAGATTCTGCACGACCTTCAATTCAAGCTGAAAGATTTCAAGCTGTGGAATCAAGTCATTCGTCTTCTGAAGAAACGGGTCTAGTCTGGACGTATAGATGTAATGCGCAACTGACGGATCGGAGTCTACGCCTTATTCCTCCGTCTACTCTCAAAATCCCAACTAAAAAAGTTCGAATTGCGTTCGGTGTTTGGTTGTACAATCCATTATAAACACCGTAAAATCGATTACATGTATTTTAAGTCTGGCGTCCTCTCCAAATTTGTATTCACAAATTATTTATCAAATGTTAATCAAAATTGAATTACAAAAAAAAAAGTGCAAGGAATAAAGGGTGCAAGCAATGCTAACAATGTGTAACTATCCATTCATAACTCTCAAGATCCCACATTACACGCGATACGTTAACCAACGATTTGAACACCATTCCACATAGCGAGCAATTTAAATGTATTAAGAGTGGAGTTGGGACATCTGGCCAGGCCCAAATCGCAGAAGGCCAACACTTGCAAACTGGAACAATAACAATGGCAAAAAGTGCAAAAACAAAATTAAATTCCAACATTAAAATAAGTTTTTAAAACTAAGCAGCGTGGCTTATGTCACAAAAAGAGTGGCACAAAACAAAGCAGCAAAAAAGCCCAGCAGAACCACAGGACAGACGGCATTTAGAATATAAATTTAGTTAAACAAATCTCGGACGAGGCGACCTCCCCAAGGTACAAATGCGGCCAGAGTTGCCACTGACATGTATAAGTTTTCTCGCGAAGAACCACGCTGTCCGAAAATGCAGCATCACCTGTAGTTGTCTATTCAAAAATGTTATTATAAATATAATTAAATAATTAATATCTTAGTTTTGGGTTTTTAAAGAAAAAGATTAGGTAATATTATTTAAGGTTTTGTTGTGTTTGTGTATAATTATACAAACCTAATAGAACACCGTTTAAATCTTAATTAATATATTTTTTAATGCTAAATTTAAGACAATAATAATCCCGACTGTAGGGCACTGGCAAAAGCTTTCGACCCCAGACCCCCAAAGTGCATTTCATACGTTTTAGGGTTAGGGTTACCGCGGCACTGTGCCTGCGACCTCCCTAAACCCTATATACTTCTGCACTTTCTTGTTTTGCTTCTTTATCTTTTTGCCATGTAGGCTTCTCTGGATCGTATTTCCCACCTCTTTTTCCCCGCCGCCAACCGCTGACAAACGTCAAAATATAATTTTTGCGTGGATTTGCGTTGGCCCAACAACAGCAACAGTAATAAATGTGAGGGGGGTATGAAACCTCCCACCAAAAAAATAAAAAAAAAATAAGAAGAGTGAAACAATTTTTGCAACTGCTGCCTGCTCCTTATCTCAGGCACGTTAATGTGGCCTATGTGGCTATGTGGGGAAAGGGTTGCCAGCATTGCATGTCCTACTGTGAGACATAATTTTTAATAATCTACAACACAGCCCGGCCGCAAAAGGGGTGGCGCAAAGAGGGGGGCCGACGCCCAAAAATACGCGCATGCAAATGGCTTAATTTAATATATAATTATACCCTGACATCGCAGGAAGGCACCCATAGAAGATATGGCTCCATCAGTTAGGGTATGCATTTATATTATAAAGAATTCGAGAGTATTTAATACCATTAGTATCTATATAGATAAGTTTCTAAATGGTATCCTCTTCAGTATGTTTTCAGCGCCTTTCTATGCGATTCTCAAGCTTTTAATATGACCAGTGCCCTTCGTATGAGATTCTCAACCTTCTTCTTATGTGACTACGAAATGTATTTCCGCCAGTTGTCGTATATATTCAACAAGAGCATTCATTCGTCTTCCATTATTAATTTCATAACGCCCACCCCGTCAGTGATTTTCTCGGTTCCGGTTGTACACCGTGTGCTTGTTCCTTTTTTATCTGACTCGTAAGGTTGGCCAAACGGTGTTAAGACCAAGATGATGCCATATACTCATGTGGAAGATTGTCTTGTCTAAGCTCCAGATTGATGCCGCCATTGCCGCAAAACCCAATCCCAGAGCTGTAATTAAATTATCATGCCAACAGCATAACGCTGCCTTCGCAGCGCCCCATCGCATGTGTTTTTTGGAATGTGGGCGGTGTTGTAATTCAAACAGGAGCCAACGGGTTAACATTAGCGCACTTTTATGGCCTCCGTTGGATAAGTATATGTCCTTTAACCCCCCGCCAGTTGAGTCTCTTTTTTCTATGATTAGCTGCGAAATTTATGCCAGCCGCAAAGGCATTCTGCAGCAAAGAGTTTAAAACGGCAATACCTGCAGTGAATATTTAGAAAGACATAAGCTACGTATAGTCTATGAAAAAATGTGATTTGTATTGCGAAAGTTTTCAGCTAAGGAATATTGAACGCAAATCATTTCACATAATATAGAGATTAGATCAAGCTTCAGTAGACTGTAACTTAAATGAAATAAAAAAAGGGGGAAATAGGAAGGAAAAGCAATGGTAGCTTTTCCATCTTGGACAGCAGCTGTTGACCAAATGTGGACTTAGGACGTGCTTTTAATTTTTAAAAACTGCTCTTAAAACGCGATAAAACACGTTGAAATGGCAAATAGAGGACGGAAGAGGATGGACCACGAAAAAAATCAAGCGAAGGAGAGTAAAAGATGTAAATTAGTAGAAGAGTCGACGAAGGCGGGTTACATATGTACTTAACCAGTTACATGTGAGTATGTGATATATATTTTATTCATATAGAACCACAAACACACACTCGGCCAAATCCCAAGTTGGGGAAATAAAAAATATGGTTAAAAAATGGGCGGTGGGGGTGGTGGGTTGGTCTGCCAGAGTGGACAGTGCATCTGAAAAAAAAAAATGTGTAAAGCGTGCATTTACATAATGAAAGATGTAGCAGTGCAAGTGTGTGTGATTTTTTTCCTAGAGTATATGTGAGGCAAAAGGATTAGCGATGGTCGTCATGTGCGTGGCACAGCCAAAAAAAAAAAAAAAAATTCAAGGAAAAAAATTAAATTATAAAATATTGAAGCGAGTAAGAAATGCGCAAAAGGGACAGAAAGCAGGACACTGCTTGCTCACAAATGCACTGGAAGGATAATTTCGTTTTTCAATTTGTTGGGTTCTATGTGATTGCATTCCTTGAGTAAAGAAAACGAACATTGCAAAGGCAAATCTTTCAGTAATTATTAATACTCGTATACAAAACTTCCTTAGATTTTAAAACCACTGTTTTGTGTTTAGAAATTAAAAAGAAAGCTGTTTTTTTTTAACGTGCAACCAAAATTAATGTCCTTTTAGATACAAATGCAATTTATAAGCGCCAGCTCGTGTGTGTGAGAGGTCCCGAAAAATGCTTTCACATGGCTTCCATCGCCCACTCAGCCCTCCCTTCTTAAATATAAATATATATATATATATATATATATTTTTTTTTTTTCAACATAATTTTGAATAGCATTAAAATTATTAGCTACAAATGAATAAAAAACGAGCGGTGGTGGGGGGAAACAGAGGCTGCGGGGCAGCTGGAAAAAAAATTAGTGCGAAGGACTAGAAGTAAAGGAAAGAAACGGGCGTACCATCCTTATGTCGGGGGAAGCCCTCTGGAACCCCCATTCTATCCCGTCCAGCACAAATGCGCATAATGAGCTCTGGTCAGCCAGCCTAGACGGCTGTGGGAGGTTGCCATCGCAGAGATTTACGCGCGACAAGTTTTTCTTGCCCTTTTCCACAACGTAATTCTTTTTCATGCCCTATCTATAGAATTTTGGGTGTATGCCATTTTGTATCAAAATAAAGGGTATGTCTTAGATTTTGATACTATATGTTACAACAAAATATGACACACCACTTATATGATGGAGATATATATTTATTCCTAGCATTTCATTAAAGTGTATAGTCTTTTAAAAATGTAGAGTAGAGTATTGGAAAAGTAGCTCAACCCGTCTTCTATTTTAGGTAACATTTTTTGTAGACTCGCAACATCCAGCTAAACACTTTTCAGTTGATATCGCAAATCCTTTTCGCTGGCGCTTACATAATGATATGTGGCCGCAGATGCCAAGGGAGGGAACATTTAAAAAAAATGCATTTAAAAATAAAATGAGAAGGAAGTAGCGTCTGCTGTTTGCCTTTCTCCATTGAATATTGAGAATATGAATTAAATATAAACCTGCAGCAGGATAATCATAAGCAAATCACTATATGCAATTAGGGAAATAGTTTAAACATAATAAACTAAAATCTATAAGTGGACAGAGTCGCAAAGATTTAGGAAAACCATTTTTGATCGCTTGATCACCCAATAATTGAAAATATATGCTCGTATTATTTATAGTATATTTAAAAATCATTTTTATTCCGTTATATCATGCTTGCTGTATTGTGTAATATATCAGTTAAACATAACTCTTAACTAGACAAAAAAAAAATAATCGATTATATGGTAAATAGGGTGACCGTGAATAGTATGTAGCTCCACTTTTCAGAGTTTATAAATGGTGCATTTGATCCTCGACCAGCTTTTTGGGCCTTCTCTTGCGGCGTTTTCTTGCCTTTCGTCGTAGGCGATCGAATTTCCGGATCCGGTCGCAAATGAAATGCTTGAGGTCATCGCCCTCGGCGGCCGATTGACGACTGCACGACATTGTGAATATTATTAGCGAGTTAAGGTAGACAAAAAATCTTATATCGTAGTCATCTAATGATGGTTTGCCCTTGGTTCGATGATTATTATTATTATTATCTTTCTGTCGGTCTTCCCTTTCCCGTTCCCGTTCCTTTTGATAATTACTAAAGTTGTGCTTGCGCAACTTGGAGGCGGGATACGTAGTGGGCGATGGATGGGGCTCAAAGGTCGAGCGCTGGCGCTTCGAACTGGACAAGTGTTGCCGAAAATAATCGTAAATGCTCATGTTCCTTATAACGATCGTGGTGGTGTTGCTAATGTTTATTAACGGTCCCGATTTATGAGGCGCCACATGCTGTAGATTTAGCCAACTGCCGCCTGCCGCCTGCACGCGAGTTGGCAACGAAGTGGCCACTATCTTATTGTAATTGTTATTGGCCAACATCGTTGTCGTATTCAATGTATAATGTAGCATTGGCTCATTGGTGTTATTGTTGCCGATGTTATGGCATCGGACGTTGTTGTGTTGATGGTTCTGATAATCTTGATTGTAGTAAGGATTTTTTTGTTGGGTTATTGTTGATTTGGTTGTATTGTAATCTACAGCAGTGACTGCAACCCGTCAATGATCAGCGACCAGCGGTCCCCAGAACATTTTCGATATCTTCGAGTCGTCCTCGGTTAAAAAGAACTGACGGCCCAAATGCACAAACTCCTTGAGCGACAATTGGCCATCGCCGTTCTTGTCTATCACAGCGAATGAAACGGCAGCATCGTCTTCGGTCAGTCCCAGACAACGGAAGAAGAGCTTGTATTGTTCGAGATCCAAATGGCCAGTGTGATCAAAGTCCACAGCCTAAGAAAAAAAAAACCGGAAAAATTATTTTTCTGTTTATCGATAATAGCAACTTAACAATGAAACTAACCTTAAACAAGTAGGGCAGGAAGCGACCGATGCGTTTGGCCATCTTCTTGTCGTTGAGACGATGGTGCAGATCGGTGAGGAACTGCTCGGCAGTTACCAGATTGTATGGGGTTATCTCCCCGAACTGCTCTTCCCAAGTATGCTTGATCACATCGTTGAATTCGGCAGCGACCTCTGGGGTCAAATGGCCCAGATCGCTAAAGCGTTTGGCCAGCAAACTAAAGTCGTCGAAGGACACGACGCCGTCGTGATTAACGTCCAAAATGCGGTGGAGAGTACGCATTTTGCGGCGCCAGAATGCTGAGTCGCCCTAAAAATGAGGAAAAATATACATATTAATTGGTTTGCCTTGCGATTTTATTTTAAATTTTAATTATATTTGATTTAAAACATTCACAGGGCGTGCTAAAAGCTTCTTAAACTCTAAAGCTCATTGCAATTCTGCAACCAAGCCTTTTGCTCTTTTCAAACTTTAAAAGGACTTGAAAAGTAAAAGCTTGAAAGCTTTGCAGGACTTGACTGTCCTTATTAAAATGCTTTTATTAACATCAGCTTATCTCATAGACGCGCAGCGACTGCTTGTGAGCTTTTAGAAGCTTTAACCAAAAGGCTTTGAAAGGACTTTAAGGAACTGCTTGATGGCAAGTATAGTCAGGATACAAGCAACTGCTTTAAGCTTCAATTCGCTTTTTTTGAGAAAGCTAAGATTTCGTATTAATAACCAAACAACAAAGCTTTGATCTTAAAACAGTCTGCACTCAAACCAGTTACTACTGTTAAATGGCCACTGTTAACCAGGTTACAATGTTGGACTATTTTTTAAATGCCGTAGAGCAGGTTCAAAAAACGACATTGAGCACGATAAACAAATTTCGAAACACGTTTCTCGGCCTGTCGAGCAAACACAATTGAAATTTCTCAGCCACGTGGACCGTGTGTTTTATGGATCTATTTAATGGATTATGCATTTCTCAAGCAGTTCACTCACCCGTTCGCTGCGCTTGGAATCCATTTTCTGGCGACGACGCTCGAACTCATCATCCGAGTCGGAATCGCTATCACTTTCCACCTCCCGTCGCAATTTGGCCGCTCCGGCCTTCTTTGAATATTGACGGACAGCCTGGACCACGGCAGTTGGCATTTGATGCCAAAGCAGTGAATGTGCTCCATGTCCACAGATAATGCCGCCAGATGCCAGGCGCTGAAATCAGAAAAAAAAAGGAAATTAGAAAAATGTGAAAATGCAAAATGTATTGGATAAGTTTCTCTATCATAATAATCATTTTGATTGTGCTTTAAAAAAAGAGATGCTAACGTGTCATTAATAATGTTACGCAATCATTATGCTATTGTTTTGTATTGTTTTTGTGTATATTTCGGTTTTCACAGCCCCATGCTGAATGCTCTTTTTGTTGTTGATATGGTTGCTAGACGCCCTTCGGTGTGTAAGCAATCATTATGTTTTTAATTACAACTCAGCGCACTGCTGTTTTCCTGTGTTGTTTTTGTTGTGCGTGTTATTTTCTCATTGTTAAGGTCAGTTCTGTTTACTCACAAAACAATTCTAAACCTGATTCGTCGTTATCTGTTTTTTTTTACGAGTTTTCCATCTTTGGTTCGCCTTAAAAGTGCCAAAGAGTGACTGTCAAAATGTATCTCAAAAAACTCGGTCTACAGTTTGAGAGGCGCTTGGTAATGGTAAAAAACCACGTGGCGATCATGTATGTAACGAATTTAAAAGAAGAAATTGTAAACCAGCAGGAAAATAGCTTCCAATATATATAAAATATATGTAAATATAGGACACGGTATTTTACACATATATAATACATTCAATGTCCTTTGCTGCCAACATTGCAACTTTGAAAATTAAAAAAGATAAATATTGATGCCAATAACCAGTTCGGAGAAAGGTTTTTTCCATCACCTGTGCCATTAGGAAAAGATAAAAAACAAAATTCGCTACTCTTTTAATTACAAGAAACCGAATTCTCTTGTAAACGTTTTGAATTTCAATGGCTCTCGATAAGAAAGAATCCAAGTACAGATGTTGCCAGCCACCGACGACGATGATATCATGCATCATACCATATAACATTATCATAAAGCCCGCACACTTATTGTATTGGACTGACTGCTTTGGGACCTTTTTTCGGTTCCAGTTGCTTCGTTTGGTTAAACGAACTTTGGATTGTTTCTGTTTTTCGGTGTTTTTTTTTTCGTAAACAAGTTTCTCCAAAATACGAATTAATGAATGCAAAAAACGGGCCTCCTTTCATTTGAATGTCTGCGCGTCTCGAAAATAAAGAGAAACACGTTTCGACCATAAGAAAATTAAACAAAAAACAATGCCAATGATTTATATGTGGAAGATGCAGAGAGTAAGAAGACGGCAAATAAAAATCAAAGTCGAGCAACAGGTCAATGTTAATTTAGCAGCAAACAAGAAGTAGAAAAATTGCGAATAAAATCACTTTAATCATTTCCTGTGATTCTAAAACTTCTTTTTCCGTGGCGGTTAGAGAAAAAGTAAAGGGAGGTGGGGTACTTTTGTTGTTATAATTTCCAATGCTTTTGCGCAAGATTTTCCTGCTACAGAATTTGCGCAGTTTTCCGACTTTCAAAATGAGGGGGTTGTTGTCGGTGAGAAGGGAAAACAAGCTTTCACCTGAATACACGGTGAAAAATACCAGTAAGTATTAATATTGGCTTAGCTGGTTAAATTAATGTATGTTGTGTCAACATAATATCATAAATTTCGTTTCAAAACCGAAACTTTTATGCAAATACTATTGGACGGTATTTTTAAAGCTAACAACATAGGAGTAAGATGAAACATGTTTATATATTAACTGAACTATTTTGTTGAATCTATTGATTCAATACCAACATTTCTTTGTGTGTAATTTCCACTTGTTTATCTTACTGTATCTTGTTTTATTTGTTTCATTGAGGGATATGCCTCTTTCGGCGCCGGGTTTTCAATTTCTTATTGATTGATTGAAGTGCTGCGCCCTTTAATGATTGATGTGCAAGAAATTTGCCAGCACCTAAACGTATTTTATAGTTAATCATCAATTGAAACCAAAAATCAGCAATATATAATGCTGCTGCTAACAACAATAAATTAATAATGCGGGAATGAAAAGTTAATAAAAATTAGAGAATTAATAATCCCAAACTCTCTTGTATTGCTAGAATTATAGTTGGGAATATCTATTAATATTAATCAAGAATTGAACTCGAGTTCTTACAGTTTCGAATGCACTGCTACAGTTTACTTAGCACTGGCCTCGTTTCGTGAACATTCCCGCTCCCAATTTTCATTCTCCACTTCCCTTGCTTGTCTGTATTCACCCCTCTTCCTCACTATTTACAGTTCTCCTTCCACCACTTACTGTTTTTCGAATTGCGATTCTATTTTTCTGCTTTGTTTTGAGTTTATATCATGCGGAACTGCTTTTTGGTTGGAACATCTTTTGTGGAACTGGTTTTAAACTCTTTATTTTATAACTGTTGCTTTTAAGTTTGTTTTAGGAACTGCTCTTTCCTGTCCGCTTTGTGATGCTAAGTTTTTCTAACTGCTTGTTTCTGTCAATTCAATTAGTAACCTTAACTACAATGCACTGAAAGAAAAGATGCACTTACGTGACAATCGCTGTGCGAAATGGGCGTGTTTGGGGGCGGGGAGGCATTCTGCTGCAGAACGCCGACAGTTGCGGCCATGTTGCGTTCCAGAATTTCTCTTGAAGTGCGCAAAATACCACGGCTCACGATGGAGAATGCCATTTTGTTTTTCGCTCAAGTTTTAACCTCGGTTTTCTTAAATTTTTCCTCAATTTTCGCTACGTTTTCCTTACAGTTTGAACTGCACTCGAGAAAATGTGCAACGTTGCTTTTTTTTAGGGATTTTGTTGTTGAACTCTTGTTATTATTTCGATTGCAACGCGCATTTAACAACCGGTTTTTTCGAAGATGCACCACAAAAAAATGTTTGCCTTTATTTTTCTGCTTTGTTTTGTTACACTTTGTTTTTGAGTCCGCTAATTTCTATTTTGATTTCTCTGTGGTTTCAGTTTTTTTTTTTTTTGGATATCTTTGCTTGGGAGTAAACACAACCGTTCGCTTAAGCGTTCGAATTCGTTTTGAAAACCATCGCTGCGCAAAGAAAAGAAGTCGACGTCGACGCCTGTAAAAGCAGAGCGGTCTTTCTGAGTGTGTGTGAGCGGGAGTGCGCGTGTGTGTGTGTGGTTTTGTGTGATGAAGAGGGAGAGGACAGCATAAGAAGGGAGCAGGGAGAACAGCTGCTACTTGGAATGGTTACCACAAGCAGGCAGTACACACTATTGAAGCCAAAATATTAGTAGTTACATTTTCAAATGTTCACGAAATCAAACTTTGAGCTGCATTAATATACACATGCATATGTGTCGCAAGAATATTTTTGAATATGAGCGTTCCCAAATGTTAAAACCAGCTTTAAGAGATGCGGAGGAATTAGTATTTAAGTTTTTTAGTTCATATTTTTGCGCCCTTGGCTGTATATATGTAAGTACAAACACAAAGGCAAGACCATGTAAGCCGGTTGAAGAAGAAAATGGAGAGGAAGCAGGAGCACAAGAAGAAGCAAAAACAAACACAAAACCCAGTGATTGTCAAACCTCGCTTAAATGGAGAACTGTATTCGTTTTCAAAATAAAGCCCAAAGAAAATGCATTACATAAACATGGGATTACACACACATATACATACACGGACTACAGTTTTCCAATTGATAACGTAAACGAAGGAATCCAAAAACAAAAGCCAAAACTCAAAATGAAAATATCATAAAATGTGCGTATTTAGGTCGCTGCGTGTGACAAACTGTCGGTCCAATACAATATGCCCCAAGACACCCTTCCCCCCTCGCTACGCACTTCCCCGAAAAGTGCCCTCTACGCACACACATACAAATGAAGTAACACAAATACCTACGCACTAATAGTTTCTGTTTTTCCGTTGCTGTTCTACTTCATTGCTCCACAGCAAAACGCATGCTTACACCCACACGTGTGCGGTAAATATTATAGGATCATTACAACACTTTAAAACTAATAACATTAAAAGATCGTTTTCAGTTACATACCAATTAATTTCAAGCACTTGGCATTTTACCACCATTAAAGGTATCTTAAACTATTTTTTATAACCCAAATTGTCCAAAAGCATAATGCACTATGCTGATCATTCTTCGCAACGGAGCACTATTTCTAGTACCTTCACTGTGGACACCCATACATACACAGCTGTACATACGTGTAAGATTGTATAATAGTCTTGATCAAATAAGCGCCAGTGGACTTGGACCCAAAAAACATTGCATCGAAACGAAAACAAAAAAGAAACCATCGAAAAAATTAATAAGGGGGTAGTGATTCGGAATGGATATATCAGTGGCCGGCAAAAATTAAAGGGAATTATCAGCTCCACTAATTCCCTTTAATCTTGGTTCATTTTAATAGTTTTTACTGCCCATCAAGATCAATGCTTTCATAAATCCCCCATAGTTTTGCAAGCACTGGTTCCCCGCAAGAAGTGCAACACTTTACGTACAAAATAAAAAAAATCGAAGGCCCCCCACTTTACCGTTTCGAATGCGGCAAGCGGAGTGCACTGCACTCTGCGGAGGCAAAAACTTGAAAATACAGACGGAAAACCAAAACATGTGAGCAGCCGGGAAGTTTCCAAAGCGGATTATGCGGCGGTGAACTCGAGATAAATTGAACATAATCCGTTTATAAAGATAATGGAACATATCTATACATACATATACATACATACATACTATCTGCTAGAACGTTCTGCTTTTGTCTGTGTTCCTTTAAAGTTAAATATTACTTCTATTATTTTATTATTGTGATAGATGCGTATTTGATATCTCGATAATACCTATTCATAATATTAGCCACAGTAATGCATAAACGTCACTTGTTTCGGGGTGGACGTGTGCTTGGAACGAGAACAACCGGCGCATCGGCTGTCTGCTGACTTTCCGACCGTCACGTAACACCAGGTCCAGGGACAACAAAAGCAACACAAAACAACTGCAAACATATGACCACCAAAACAGGGTCTCCAACCATGTAGTATATACATACATATGTATGTACATATGTAGGTGTAGAGTGTGTGCAGTTTAGCATGCGCCCGCTACAAATACATAAATTATAATCTATTTGCTGCTGCACCTGCAAACAAATAAACAAATAAAGAACGAAAATTGGAGACACACGACTAATGACGTCACAAATAGCTTTTAACATTACACCCACGATCCACATGACATCTACATAAGTAGCTCCAAAACTCAATTGCCGAAAATTAAAATGCGTAATTTAAACGCGCGCGCGAAAAAGGTGAAAAAAAACAGTAGAAATACCTTTACAAAAACTTTACTACTTAAATAATAGATTTTAAATCTTTAAATTTAATACTTTAATTTAATACTACATACATATGTAGATATGTATGTACATATCTATAATCAAGAGTTCTTAAAACATAATTGAAAATATTTAATACTTTATATTTGATTGCCATCTTAGCTAGTGCCCACTGTATTGTAATTGTAAGTCCGCTCCCAAGATTTTGCTTCTGTTTCATTTGTCTTTTTGGGCGGGGGATCCAATCGAAATGGGTGGATCGTTGTCGAGCGGGAACACGCACACACGTGTGCTATTCGAGATACCCGAGAATATTGGACAAGATCGTTTCGTCTCGTCGTCTCGAAGTGGAAGCCTTGTGCTCCACGAATTTGTGATGTTGTGTTTTCTGCTTCTGCGTTTCTAGTATTTCTTGTCGCGCTTTTCAAGGTCCGCAGTTCCACAGTTTTGATGCCATTTCAGATTTCCGCAACGCCATTTATATTGATGTGCGTATGTGTATGTGTGTGATGTGCGAGAGTGCGCCAGTTGTTGTTTTCCCCCTGGCTTTCTGTTTTTTTGGCGTACGTGTTGCGCCCCAACGCCGGCTCAAAAAAAAAAAAGTTTAAAAAAAGAATTAAGGCAGAAATTATTCTTGTTCGCATTGGATGCTAGTTTAACCCTCTAAAATGACAACTGTTAAACATAGTTTTTGGAGAAAATTTAAAAGAAATAATCTCATCTTATCACATCAAAAACAGATGTTTATATTAAATTCGAATGCAACATTCACATAATAGGTATTGGTCTAAGAATCATTTTGAGTTCAGATACAAAGCGGAAATTGTATTTATATTTGTTTGCGTACGTTTTTTTTTCTTTTTTTGGTCAGTGCATACAGTCTTTCTCACGGGTCTTTGGAGGGTTAAGCAAAAGGGTTGTTTATCTTTCGGGTTCACTAGTTTTTCTTTCAGTATGCGGATTTTGGCACGTCGACACACCGGCGACAGAGGAACGACGCCAACGTCGGCAGAGAAGTCGTGCTGCGACTTTACATAAAATGTCATAAAATTTAATTGCGTCGTGCATTGGTGTGTGTGCGTGTGAGTTTTCCAGTTGCCTGCACCACCAGAAAACAAAATAAAAAAAAGACAAGAAAAAATCAGCGACTACGTGCCACTTGCAACGCATCCTTTTCCACGTTGTTGTCGTAGGTCTTCGATTTTTCAAATTCATAACACTCCAAATTTTATGTGGAAAAACAATGAAACTCCTTTACAAATATACTTCAATATCTTTAAATATTACTGCTTGATAATTACATTAGAGAATTGCTTTTTAAAAAATGCATTCATTACATATTTGTAATTTGAAAATGCGTAATTTGTAATCGTATAGTTTTTGTTTAAATGTATTTTTTGTCGTGTAATTAATTAAATTACATCTGACGGTCGCCTTATCAGCGACCTGCTTATAATGGCTGATAAAACCCCAAAAACAACAGCAATGCCCAAAACAAAAAATAACAACACATGACTTTCTGACCATCGCGAGTTACAAAACCCAAACGGTTAGAGATAAAAGCCAGTCCAACTTTACGGTAAAGATTAGGCCAGAAAACAAATACGAAATGAAAATGAAGTAGGCAAACACAAAACAGATTTGAAAATTCGAAATTGCTTTTCGAAAATGTTCGGTAAATAGAGGGGCCAACAAATTTGGCGGGTAAACAAGGCTATTGATTTCCGATTACAGTTTGAGAGTCACTTAAGGTAGCGGGTTTGAGTAATAATATATTTGGTAAACAATATTTGAATGTCCATTTTGCATAAGCAAATAATAACATTTTTGTTCCGAATACATTAACTAAACTAAAGTTATTTTCATAACAATATAATTTATTTGTAAATTCAGTAGTAAAGTTTAAAAAAAAAGTAAAATTGATAGATTTATGTCGCTTGCATTCGCCTTTATCGGTAATGATAAATGATCCAAATTAATCTTTTATTTATGGCCAATAAACACACTTTTAGGGCTTGTGTAATTGGCCTTCAAACACAACAGCATTCTAAGAAAGGAAAACAAAAAAATCAACACCGTGGCCCAGAAAAACAAAACCAAAACAAAAACATGCTAAAAATCTAAACAAACATAAGAGGCATTTGAGTTTTTTTTTTTTTTTTTTTTTGAGGTAATCCACACCGGCACATAACATTTAACCCTGATGTCGGGCGATTGAAAGCTCCTTAAGTGGCAAGTGGAGATCCATCACACTGAAAAAAATAAACAAGATCACTTCGATTATTTTTGTAGCATTGAATTTGAAGCTCTTCAATTCCAAGACCATAAGCAATGGCATTTTGGGCTATTGTTCTAAGACTTGTTAAAACTTATGAGGCATTCTATTCTACTATGCTTCTATTCAACATTTTTTCCCCTGTGCACTGTGAACTGCCATTTAAAATAATTGTAAATAGGTTTTTGTTTTTCCCATCGACTGCTATTTTTAGCCACCAATTAGAATTTGCTTAGGGGCTTTATCTGGCTCCCAAGAAGAAGAGTGCGAAAAGGGTAACGACTACGTTGTTCCCGGCACGTTAACACAAAAATTGTGCGTAAACAAAATTGTAAACAAAGATTACGCAGTAATCTACCATATCTCTGCATGCTTTTGTAATATATGTGGGCGCTAGAGTGGGCGTGGTCTTTGGCATTATGACAATGTTTTGGCAAAAAAAAAAAAATACGAACCTACTGACTGTTTTTGCGGGTTGTAGGCGATAGTTATAACTTATATACTAGATGTATATATTCTAGATTTAAGTACTGTCGTGCAAATTGTAAGCAGATAACACTAATTGAAACATCATAGCATGCATATAAGAGCGAATTGTATTTCCTAAAGTCCAGACAAAATCTTAAAATGTCAGTCTTTACGTTCAATATATTCGTACTATCACTAGTTCTCCATAGTTTGGCAGAAAATTTTTGCAGGCAGGATCTCTGTACCAAAGGAACCACCCACATAGCGTGTGTAAGTGATCATTCGAAAACTTAGCGACAAATTTCAATATGTGTTATGTGAGCAGCAGAATGTAAACGGATCCTTTGGTAGCTCTTGTCCCAAAGATGCAACCGTGATTAAACTCAATCTTGGGGATAAAAATGCTCTGATCAAGGCCCACAACTTGGTGAGACAAAAATGGGCTAGTGGCAAAGCAAAAATTAAGTGGACCGCCTGTAAAATGGCCAAAATGGAATGGAATAAGGACCTGGAAAAGCTGGCAATCTTAAATGCCAAAACCTGTCTTATGGGACATGATGAGTGTCACAATACGGAAAAGTTTCGGCTATCTGGACAGAATCTATTTGCCATGGGATTTTCTCATGCTAGGATAACGAAAACTAAAATGAATATGACGTTAAGCATGCTCTTCGAGATGGCAGTTCAAAAGTGGGCAGGCGAGGAAAAGGATATTACCGCCGAGGACTTAAAGAAAACGACACCTAATCCACCAGAGTTTGTCACTTACTTTTTTTCCCATTTATTAGTTTCAGTTTCCTTTTACGCTTTTGTTTTTTTTTTTTAGAGTTATTGGCCACTTGACCGTTTTGATCAATGAGAAAAGTAATGCTGTTGGTTGTGGCTTAGTTGCATATAATCTGGGTGAAATCCGGCGATACAATCTGGCCTGTAACTACGCTTATACAAATGTTATTGGCGAACGTGTTTATGAAGAATGCGCCAAGGCAGGCATAGAGTGCGCAAAGGGAATTGACCAAAAGTATCCACCGCTATGTGCTAAAATATAATGATTTTAAAGCGATTTAGTAGCACTATTGCTGAAGCTTAAATGATATTATTATTATTATTTTTATTTCTATTATCATAACAGTCAGTAATCACTTAAATTTGCAGCTATGGGCTTAGGGGTCGTCTTATATCTACTTGGAAACGAGGGTCTTGAAAACGGTAGGGCATTTGTGGGCTGGTAGGTGGCGATAGCAGTATGTCTTGATCGCATCCAAATCAATATCCGCATCCGGGGATACAATGCATATGACACCAAGACGATGGCCCCACATTTTATTGGGAATACCTAAGACAGCCACATCGTTGATATTCGGATGTGAGATCAATACCTTTTTGATTTCCGATCCGTATACCTTATAACCGCCGACGGTGAAGATATCGCTGCTTTTACTTAAAAAATAAAAGTTTCCGTTACGATAGGCGCAAATGTCTCCGGTTTTAAAGAAACCATCTTGGTTGTTCTCCTGCTCCTCATTGTTTGTGGTTCCTTTGTGTTCCATTTCCTGATTGTTGTTAGCCAATGTATTGGACACCAAATTGGAACCAGCAATTTGAAGTTCACCAATTATGGTTCCCGCCAAGGATGCATCGCCGCCGATATCCTCCACCGGTATTAGGCCACTATCCACGGATCCACCGAGTTCGTTTTTGCAGGTTATTAGCTCGTCACCCTTATTACTGATCAATCGGGCCGTGACTCCCTTCAACGGCGAACCCAACGTACCCGGTCGATAATCGTTGGGGGCGGTATTATTGGCCATAGCAACCGCTGTTGGACCATTATGTGGAGAGTCACGTTGTCGTTTATTTAACGGATGACCCAAAACCAATCCCGTTTCCATCATTCCATAGTATTCGTATATATTTTGACCCGTTATCTCGCGCCATCTGTAAAACACCGAATCCGGTAGCAAGGCAAAAGCTGTCGCCATCAATCGTATCTTTTGCCGGCAATGATTCACAATGTACTCAACCATTCTCGAATCCTTGGCAAACATTTTCTCATACTCGACAATCAGACGCTTGTAGACAATTGGCATGGCCAAAAAGAGGGTGACCCGTTGCTTGGATGGGCTATTTATGCCCAATAGAGCACTCCACGCATTGTGACCATCGAATTTTTGCTGCAACACCACATTACCGCCCACACTGAGAACTGCTGCCAAGGCGGCATGCATTCGATTCATGGATAGTATTGGCAGCATACAGTCTGTAGGTCCCAAATGCCAAGTTCCGATCAAACATCGCATCTGAGCTTCGATATTCCGATGGGTCAACAACACTGGCTTGGGACTATTGACCGCATTGGGCGTATAGATCAGCATGGCTGGTGCCTTGGAATAGAAATCGTTTGGAAACGTATTTTCCGTTACGATAACACCCTGGATCGCCACCAGCTGTTTGGCATACATCGATGTCGAGGATACACTCTCCGCCGTCGGGAGAAATGAGTGATCCAATATGATGGTAGCTGATTTCACACCCTGCGACAATTCCTGGGCAAGTGACTCAAATTCCTTAGTGGCTATCAGTAGCTTGGTCTTGCAGTTCGATGCCTGCCGTTGCAATTGATCTATCGCCTGGCCGGATTCCAGTGGAACTGCCACTTGTCCGGAAATCCAACAGCTCCATTGTATAGCTATCCACAGGGCGTTGTTCGAGCACAAGTATGTTACATTCGAAAGCGCGGCGCCGCCTGAAAAAAGAGAAGAATTTGCAAACTTTTTGAAATTGAACCGTAAATAAATTGAACGTCCGGAAAAATGGTTTGTCACTTACCACATATATTTGAGATCTGAATGCCCAGACGTTTGGCGGCCATATACAATTGAAAATAAGTGTACTCCCCATTGATGTCTTTCACGGCGATCTCATCCGGATAGAGCATAGCCTTTTTGAACGTGGGCACCACCACATTACTACGCTCCTCTTCATCGAAACTATGGCGCAGCTTCTCGATGAAGCCATCCTGCAAACATTAAATAGAAATTGTGGAATTGCAATTACATAAATATTATATATATATATATATCTACCTATATATATTACCTTATGTATCAATTCGGCGGAGCAAAGACGGGCCAATGGACGCAACTTTAACTTGTGGCAACGGCGAAGTAGCAGCATCTTACTGTTTTTTTTTTGTTTTTTTTTTTTTTTTATGGATTATTTGATGGTGTGTGCGCGAATGCAGCTATTTTAAATAATAGTACAAAGAGCAAAATTTAACTCAGATTTTCAGTTGCTATCGCTTGAAAAGCCAAAACGATTCTGAGATTCGTAACATGACATACTTGAGTGGACACAAATGAAAGTCGTTCAATTCGATTTGTTTGATTTTTTGTTGGTCTTTATTTACACAATAATAGTTTGCAGACACAAAAATTAATAACTACAATAGTCATAATCGTAAACGTAAGGTAAGTAAAAAAAAAAAGATGATATATTTCAAGTAAAATGAACGTCACTATTTTTCTTTTGGTATTTTTCTTATTTGTGTTCGCCTTCGTTTGTTCGTTTTAATTTATATAAATTTTTTTTTTTTTTTTTTGTGACCTTTGCATAATACTCAAAACTGTCGTTTACAACAATCCTGGCTTGAGAACTCGAACGTGCATGGGGTAACGATGGGGCGGGTTTCTTATTTGGGTTATTGAGAGGAGGTGCAATCGAAAACAACACTTAAGAAACCTATTGTATATTTACAGTCTAAGATTGAGCAAAAAAAAAAAAAATAAGAGTCAACTATTTTGGGTGATTTTTGAGATAATGGCATTACACCGTTTGTTCCTATGGCAGCTATATGATCTATCATACAAAAACGTATAGGAATAACAATTCGAATAACCGATTTATATGGCATCAAAACCTTGAGAAGACGGACGGATAAACGGAAACAAGTACAATTGCAGTGTATTTAAAATCTAGTTCCTTTAAATATACAAAAACACATATATTTAGCATAAATCGCATACACATTTTGTAAATTTTCGTTACGTCCATGATTCGATTGAGTTTCATTTTTCTCTTGCTTTAATTTAACACTACATTTTAAGTAAGAGCCGGGGGAATTTTTCGAGTGCGATCATCAAGTGGCGGGCAGTGCTTGCTAAAAATGTAACAGTTTCACAATTAACAATACAATCACAGATTACGAATTTAACATAATTAACGAAAAACAATTACAAAAAAAAAAAAAATTGAACGATTCGAATGGTATTTGTTTTTGGCTTGGCAAAGGGAAGGACAAATTCTGGGATTTAGAGATTCGACGCACTTCCTTCCCTCGATTTCCAGCCAGGAATTTCTTTCTTTTTGTAGAACTGTAAGGCACTCGGCAGTCTCTTCTTTTTCACTTATACTCAAAATGTATGAAATTATGTAAAAAGTTACTGGCACGTTACTGTTTTCAATTTTGTTTTTTAAATTTTTTTGAACATACATTTACATTTGTTATCGCAACACTTAAAATGTATCGCGAAAAGCACACAAGCTTATTCATCTGGCGTCGTCCAATAACGAAATAGTCATGAATTTGACTACTGGGAAAATCCAAATTAACATGTCAACAAGTTGTGTTGAATTAAATTGAAAACAGCAACAGTTCTGGGACAAATAAAAACTAGGACTATCTCCTCCCGATCCACCCCAAAACCCCACTGCACCCAGTTCGATGCCAGGATCTCTGGATCCTTGCTATCGGATCTGAAATCCTTAAATATTTTACACTCGCTTCGGTTTGCTGACCATTGTGTAGTTGAGGCCATTATAGCTGCGATGATCGATGGCTGCCGCCTCGAGATTGCCGCCTTTGTTGGCCGTTGCAGTTGTGATGGTGCTACTACCGCCGCTGATATTGCTATTGGAGATTCCTAGATTATTATTGTTCGTAGTGGTGCTAGCCTTTCGCAGCACCCCGTAACCGCGATGACTGTCATCGGCTTTACGGAAGCTTTCCGTATCGGGACTAGCGATCAATTCGTATTCATTGGGTGGCGGTGGACTGCATCGTATGCGATTACCGGGTGTGACATTCACAATGGTCTTATAGCCACTCGATGTCTTATTGTTCGGCGATAGAAAGTCTAAACGATCGTAATTCGATTCACTAATGGATGTGGCGCTAGTGCAACCCTCACCGATATCGATGTCTATGATCTTGGGTGTATTTTGGCTGCCACAGGTGGATTTCGATACTGATCGCTGGCGTACAAATTCTGAGGTATCGCAGAGTATGGGCATACGTTCACTGTGCCTAACATCGCCCACGCCCCTTGTGCGCCACGCCTCTGTGATATTTTCGATGCACTCGTAATCCCGCTCCGGAGGCGGTGCTTTCGAGGCGCTCTCATTTCGCAGCGGCAAGTCGGGCGGTAAATCGGCTGCTGTTTCCGGCAGGGATATCGATTCGCCTTCCAGGGGTTTCAGTATCACTGAACTGTTCACATCGGAATTGGCGGATGGCGAAGATATCGTAGTTATGGCCACAGGTTCATATTTCACAATATTCCTGTATTTATCACAATGGGTTGTCGGGCTTTTGCGTGGCGGTTTGTTGGGAATGTGTTTGCTGCTGCTGCTGTTGCTATTGCTATTTGCGGGCACGGATAGCGTGATTCCTCCGGTACTTCCTAAAACGCCTCCACCCGTTGCTGTGGCGCCACTTGCTCCACCTCCACCCGCCGAGAAGTTATTAAGAGAATCGTTAGAGCTAATGAAGCCCCTCAGGGATATGCAGCTTTGCGTTGAGTTGATCTCGAACTCGCCACCGTGGGGATTACTCGACGGTGATGGTGGCAGTGGGCTTCGCGAACCGGGCTCCATGCCAGCTGCCGCACTAAACTGATTCTCACCGCACTCCAAGGTGCTCAGACTATCGCCGCTAATCAGTTTCTTCATCGACTTCATCTTGGCGGACATGCAGCGGAATACCTCCTGTGGATTGGTGTGATCCAGGGTGAAAACGCCTTCGCCGGTGGTGCATTTTCTGCCCGCCTCAAAGGTGAACTTGCCATCGCGATAGCCGTACTTCCTAATGAAACGATATGGCCACATGGCGATTGTGGCGCCCAAATCCTCCGATTTCAACTGAAGTTCAGTGGGCGTCATTTGGAGCATATATGTCTTAGGTTCAATGCAGCAACGAATGGAGGCCTCGGATGGAATCAACGTGATAATGAACAAGCCATCCTGCAAATTTATAAAAGGTGTGGATTATTATGGATTTTTTATGCGGTTCGGTTTTTTTTATATTCTTATTTTAAACGTGCCAATTATTGTCAGAGACTAAAAATGGAATTGGAGGTGCATTTTCACGTTAGTTTCTTAAGAACGCTTTAGATTCATCGTATACCCCTTTTGACAACTATAAGATTACGCAAATATAACGAAATACCCCAGAAAGTTTTCGCTTATACAGAGATGATCACTCACAAAGGAGCTGCAGTAGAGGTCGTTGTCCTCCTCGATGGCCCCGATTCCCCCCGATGGTGAGGTGTCACAGAAGGCCACCGTTTGCAGGGCGGTGATCCAATCCTTGAGCTCCTCCTCGCTACTTGTGCTCAGTGTTAGGGTAGCCTGCCGCTTGACAATGTGAATGAGGCGTTCGGGAGGCGGCTCCTGAGTGATCTTCACACAGTTTTCGAGGGTGAAGATTTTGGGGTTCCGGTCCTCCTTGCTTTCGCACATCTCCAGGCGGGCAATCCCATGCCGACTGGCCTTGAATAGCAAACAGTAGCGACTGCATGCTTTCTGCAAAAAAAAAAAGAAAAAATTGGGATTCGATTAAATCGGTTTGGATGTCTTAAAACGATTATATCTTAGTAACGTACTGAAGAAGATGTATTGTATATGTATATGTATATGCATATGAAACTGCAGTGTATAAATAACCAGAATCAATTCAAATTTGTCTTAAGATTTTGTAGTATCCTGCATTGGATAATGCTAAAAAAAAATATAAAAATAGAGTATGAGCATAATGGGCTAAACCGTGAAGTACTTATTCGCCCTCACTCTGCCCCTTCTCTGCGATCCCCTGCACCACCACCCTTTTTCCCCAGTTTTCTGCTGGCTCAAGAATTTCCTGTCGCGCATAAACACAAATACCACGAAGTAGCATGAATCGCCAGCTGTGTGTGCCATCTGAAACTCCAACAGTGGGGGTAAAGTTATTAGGATCAATGCATAGCATGTTATTCGAATTTTAATTTAACTTAAAAGCATCATATTATTACTGCCTGATATATTGTTTTTAAATACGGTTTCACTTAATTCATTAAAGGGTTTGTGTTGGTCTTGGAATATTAATATTATTAAAAATGATATGCTAATATTATGGCCTTAACTGTATGAAGTCGGCCCCTCTCTCGCTCACTCCCTCTACCGCGTATCGCTGTCTCACTCCCACTCGCACAGTGGGCCTCATTTGTATGCAACAAGTATGCAGACAGAAACACATGCACATAACACACTCACATTAACACATAGGTCCTGTTTGATTTATCGAAAACTACGCACTTGTAGGATAATTGCAAACAGAAAGTAACTTTTTAAACCCTGATAAATGGGGAAATATTTATATAGAAGGGCGGAAATACGGCGATTTTCCATACCTTTTTCGAGATGCGATTTAGCGAAAATCCAGTTTGGGTCGGCACATTAAGATATCCAGCCAAAACAGGTATTTCAACATCCATTCTGTGCACCACTCCTCCACCTCTCCTCTCCTTCTTCCCACTCTCCTTCGTCTCCTGCTCTCTTTCCCTCTCCTTCGCCGATCTAGCTCACACAATGCGCCTCCGATTCCGAATTGTTGTTGTTGTTGTTGTTGCTGGAGTTGGGCTATGCGATTTCTGGAGTTTTCCTTCAATTCATCCGTTTTTCTGTGCTTTACGATAGCTTCGCGGTCGCATTTAGTTGATCACTTCATAGTAAACATCACATCATATCGCACAGCGAATACGGAGATTCGAATTTCGAAAAGCGCAGCCGCAGCACAAAAAAAAATCACCAAAAAGCGAGCACAGAGGCAAGTCGACTTTATTTATTTATGCGCTGCACGGTTGCATGCAGCTGCTGCAATCGTCATCGATAACTAATGGCGATCGATAACTTATGGTTTTTTGGTAACAAAGCGGTTGAATTATTTCTTAGGTCTAAAATAATAAATTAATATCATATTTTTATAATCTTGGTATGTTTTCCTCTCCTAGCGCGCAATTTTAATTTCTCATAATTGCGTTGTTGGAGTTATCAACATTTCGATCAATACGAAAAACTTGTTATATTATTTTTTTGATATTTTATATTATTTTGAATGCAAATATATATATATATATATCTATGTGAAATATTAAGTTACAAATTTATGGTGAAAATATTTTCTGTGAGCAAATATTTTAATCGCGTGTGTTTAAAAAAATAGCTATGAATAAAAATAAATCAAACAGTCTGGCAGCAAAGTGGCGTGCGATATTTCAGCGTTGCCATCTTCGAATGCCAAGTGCCATCACTATTATCAAATAGCATTGTTTCACCCATCTGGTAACATCGCAAATCGTATTGTGCAAAAAGGAAATATAATTTAGCCAAAACAAAAGCCAAATAAGGAACATGGCCCACGACCGCGAGGTGCTGCGAATGATCTGGGAGGGCCAGATAGGCATATGCTTCCAGGCGGATCGGGACGAGATCGTGGGCATTAAGCCGGAGCCTTTCTATCTGATGATATCGCGACTCAGCTACTTGCCTTTGGTGACTGACAAGGTAAACAAAGGCTTCAAATGGAAATGGCCATACCAATTATAAGATCCCAATGACTGTCGTACATATCCTGGCAGGTTCGCAAGTACTTCTCACGCTATATAAGCGCCGAACACCAGGATGGAGCTGTGTGGTTCGACTTCAATGGAACGCCCCTGCGACTTCACTATCCAATTGGTGGGGTTTACATTAACGAGATGATGATATCATAGCATGCCCATTTGATACTAATGATGGTACTGTCTTGAATCCTGGTTAGGTGTCCTATACGATCTGCTGCATCCGGAGGAGGACAGCACGCCCTGGTGCCTCACCATTCACTTCTCCAAGTTCCCCGAGGACATGCTCGTCAAGCTCAACTCCAAGTATTTATTAAAGAAATCGCCATACCAGTTTGTGTACCCCACAGTCGTGTTTGCGAAATCTTATCTTTAACACGTCGTAACTTGGGATTGCAATCATATATAGTTTTCCCTTTTCGAGTCTCAATGAACAATCACCGTGGATGTCGAAGTAATAACAGGGTAAACAATTGCCCATCAAGCAAATCCCGTGTTATAAGAGAAAATGTCATATAAAAGTTGGACCAAATATGAATTAACAACTTCGCACAAAGATAAACGTACCACAATAGGGTTTTTAATACGTTTCAAATATTTGAAAATAGCATAGTTACCTCGACTAGGGTACACAAACTGTTGGTTCCAACTGAATTTTTACTGATGATCCGCAACTCTTAGGGAGCTACTTGAATCGCACTACATGTCCTGCCTGAAGGAGGCAGATGTGCTTAAGCACCGCGGCCTGGTCATATCCGCTATGCAAAAGAAGGACCACAATCAGCTTTGGCTGGGATTGGTCAACGAAAAGTTCGATCAGTTCTGGGCCGTCAATCGGAGGCTAATGGAACCGTATGGCGATTTGGAGTCCTTCAAAAACATTCCCCTGCGAATCTATACAGACGATGTGAGTGGAAAAGCCGAATTAGATCCGTTCAGCTTAAATTGATGGATTTTCCACTTGCTTTTATTTTATCTCCATTATTGATAGGACTTCACGTACACCCAGAAACTGATTTCACCGATCAGCGTGGGCGGACAAAAGAAGAGTTTGGCCGATTTAATGGCCGAATTATCGACACCTGTGCGCAGAGCGGGTGAGTTGGGATTTACGTTTTTAGCCTTTGGATTCGGCTATCAATTACCGCAGGCACTCTAAAAAACTGAATACCAAAACTCAAAGTCGTCTCTAAAAGAAAATGAAAACGAGAAAAACCCATTGTCTGCGCAGACGCAGCGTCTCTTGGAAATTAGGGAAAAGGTGCCAGTCAGTCTGGCATGGCCAAGTGCATGTCTATCTGTATCTCTTTCAGATGACGACCCACCCGTCTGACTTATTTATTTTTCTATTGAATAACACAAACGAGCCGAGCCGAGCCGAACCGAAAAATCCGCCCTGAGCGGCACTCTCCGGCAATCATTCTTCAATTCATCAATGTCCCATCTGAACAAAAAGCCGAAAAAAAAATACAAATACAAATACAAATAGGAATAGAAGATATAATAGGAGATTCTACTATATACTCTCGGTCTGAAAACAATGCCCCCGGGGTGGAAAAGCGACCCGGAGCGGATCGGAACGGATCGCAGGTCTTTTTTGGTCATCTCGCTTGCCCCCAAAAATGTGCCCTATTTCCCTCTAGCTCGTCACATTTTCCTTTTTGGCCATTCAGACCGAGTGCGTGGAAAACAAACGAATGAAAAATTCTTTGTCCTGCCGTCTGAAAATTTGTCGACAATGAAAATGTGCGTGTGGATTTTCGGGAGAGCAAGAAAATCAGCCAGCGATTGAACGAAAAACAACATCCGAAAAACCATAAGCGATTTAAACGAAAACAACATGGGCAATAGTTTGAAATTTAACAGCCATTTTGGAAGAATTAAGTCGGGAGTGCAGCAAATCTATATATATTTGAACCATTTTATGAGCAAGATTGAATAGAAAAACAAGTTTTCAGCGATAATAGTAGAAATCTAAACACCTATGTATAAATATATGCAGTTTTATGGGTACATTACAATAAACAACAGACTTGCAACATATGCATGCGCAGCACCTGCAACATTAGTACACTTGATACTAGAAACAGCAACAATTATACCAACAGAGAGTGCAACTGATGCCAAGAAATGTGCCGTTTTAATGTAAACCTAAAGCAACTTGCTCAAGCAAGCAAGCAACAATAAATTAGTCATCAATAGAAGCTGCAGCATAAGCTATGCAACCTGCAATATTGACGGAAAACCCCCAGTGGCAGATACATATAACAAATGTAAGCGTCATATAAGCTGCAGCAACTGCAACAAAACATGCAACCTGCAACCTGCGACAGCAGCAGCAACTGTTAGAAAATGCCACACATCGCTGTTGACCTGCGGCGCCGGCGACAGCAAGAGCACGAACCAGAGCGGGACAGAGAGATCAGAGAGAGAGAGAGAGAGAGAGAGATGACGAGTCGCGGCCAGACAGAGATGGGACGAATTCGATGTGTTGCTCACCGGCAGCAACTTGCAACGCGCACACACACTGCAAAACCTCCCACTCCAGTGGCTTAGGTGCAATAATAGCATTGGGAATTCCAAAGATGGACAAAGGCGGAACTAAATACCTGCGGCTGGGATTTACGAATTATATTGTGAGGGTTTTTTTTTTCGGGAACCACTTGGATGGATAGCTAGTGCCTATAGAGAGTTTCTGCTTTCCATTCAGAGCGAGAGATCCCTCCTGTGCGTTGTGCGTCCATATGTTTCGGGCAGGTTGGGTATTTCCCAGGTGTCCCGATCTCCATGCATTTCGTTTCGTGTCCTTTGGCTGAGAGCCCTATGCTGCACCATGCACCCTAGTGCGCTGGCCGAGGTGTGAAATCTTTATTTGCATGCTTATGAACGGCCTTCTCTGACCAGCTAGCTCGATGATCCTAAGGAATTTCCCATTCGAAAGGTGAGAGATTTCCGAAGATCTCAAACAATTGCCGATGGATGTCGATCAACACGTATTTTCCCAAAGGTCATTCGGCACTCGCATCGGTGCGTTGCATGCTGTCCTTGGCACAGGATTCCGATTCGGATTCGGCAAGGAATCCTCGGCTCCTTTCAGCCGCACGCCTGGCTTAAGTGGGCCATTCAAGGCAATCCTCTGACAATTTGGTTTTAGCTCGACTAGGTGGATTTTCAACTGTTAGGATCTTTCGGATCAGTTTAGAGTGTTGCGTGATTTGGGGGGATTTTGCTCGGATAATTTGGACAGGTTGTGCTAATCAATGTGCGATTTCTAGGGTATGCGACTCAGTAATATTGTATATTATTAGATTAGATCCGCATATGCCGTATAATTCTGATTTACCCCACCCCATATATCCATCCATTTTATCCCCCCAACTCCAATCCAAGATTCTTTCGCATTTATGGAGTACACAAATCGAAATTGAAATCAAACAGAAATGCATTCAAAACATGATCAATTTGTTTCTCCGGTTTTTTTCATGAAACTTGGATCGTATTATGTACATGTATGGGGTAAAAAACAAAAAAAAAGCAGAGGACGGCGGAGGCAAAGAGCATGGTGATAAAGGGGAGGAGGGGAGGGGTAGATGGTTTGGATAACGATTGCACGTATTTGTGGTGCGTGCATTTTCATAGAAAATCGTATTTAAATTGAAATGAAATTCAAATATACAATGCAGTCGAGTCTCTGAGTCTTCCGTCGGAACGTGGAAGGTTCAAAGTAGATGCGATTCCAAGAAATCAAAAACAAAAAAAAAAAAAACAAAAAAGTGAAAGAAAAAAACGAGAGAAGAAGCGGCAGAGGAAGAATCTAAGACGCGTCAAAAATAAAAGAAACGCATTTCTTTTGGCTTTGCCTCTTGGCTCCTGCTCCCTCTATCTCCATTCCTCTCGTTCTTTCTGCCCGTCTCGCTCGCACTCGTTTAGCTCCTTGTGCATTGGCATTCGCTTCATTTGTTGTTGCTGCTTTCATGATTTGCCGCCGGCAGCGACGCCGACTGCGCTGCCTCGGCCGGAAAGCAGAAAGAATAAATGCAAGTGGCTTTCAGTGTTGCCAAGTTTTAAAGTTTACAAAAAGAAATCGTTTACGGGGTTAAAAAAAATGTACAAATTTAAACAATGTCCAAACCATTCCTCAATTTTTTTTTTAAATGTTCATCTTCCAAAACTTTAATCTGTTTGGAAATGCATAAGCCAACAAATATTCTGCATTGCACACAATGTCCTTTATATGAATTCGTATAAGCATTATATGTATATTTTTTTTTCTGTGTAAAAATAGCTAGATGCAGCGTGAAACAAGCTAAAACTGGCTGAGCTACTTTGGAGTGAGTGCATGTGTGCGTGTGTGTGCTTGTATTTGTGTAGGGTGCTCTCGAATGTGTGAAAAGGAAGTTCTGAGATATCACCTCCGCTTATTTGTATTTACACCTTCGCCGGCACCTCGATCCCCTGCCCCTCATCTCCTCCAACTCCTACTCCGTGACTCTCCTCTTCTCCCCCGCCTGCTGCATATATATTTTTTTTTTTTTCTTGCTGCATTCAACAAAACTCCGGTGAAAACGGCGGCGCACGGAAATCGCACCTCAATGTTTATCACTTTTTGCCCCTCTCTGTTGCTCCCTAGCCAAACAGCCAAACGCCCCATCCCCGTTTTGCGATCTCCCTCTTGCTCGCTCTTTCATCGGCGCATTTGCTTAGTCCCATTTCGACACATTTTTCGTTTGCATTTCGTCAATCAGACAAACAATACAAATACAAATGCCAACCTGCAAAATGCAACCTGGACAATGCCCATGTATGTATGCGTCTGTATAAATGTATCCATGCATGTGTGCAGCAGGTGTGTGTGTGTTTTTCTGTGTTTGTGTTTGTGCGACAATTGGCGGTGCCACGCCCCGCTTTTTGGGTGGGCTGCAGCTGTGTGCGAGTGTTTGCCTGTTGATCTTCACAGCATCATTATTTAAACTCACCTTTTTTTTTTTTTTTAACACCCGGTGATCATCAATCATACTTCATTTGAATGATACCCCCCAAACGTAAAAGAAACTTCAATAACATACGACCGCTTCAAAAGTAACCCTTATAAGGTTAAAATCAATTCTCGTATCCATGTTACCGAAAATCTTAACAAGGTTTAACAGTTTGTTCTTTAACCACTAATCCATTGGATAGAGCTGTAAAGTTATGTCTATAATTTCCATCACCGAAGTTAAAACACTGTTGCCATGCCAAAAAAAAAAAAAAAAAAAAAAAAAATCACTTGAAAAGCACCCGATTCTTGCATTTCCTGCCACGCCCCCTTTGTCCATCCACTTAAAAATTCCACTTTCTGGTTTGTTTGTTTGTTTCTTTTTGTCTGGTTGATCGGCCATTATCGGGTGCAATCTACAGTCTTCAATTCACAATTCAACTGCACCGTCAACGAAATCCGATTTAATTTCTTTTCGCTAAACATCCGCAACCCCCCGACTGCCACCCCTTTGATCGTAATTCCCTCACTTTGTAGCTGGATGAAAATAAACCGAAATTAAAATTGAAATTATGGGGCGCACAAAAAGAAAGAATTGACCGACAGCAAGACAGACAAAAAAAAAAAACACAAGCAAAAACAATTGATTAGCACTTTTCGATTTCGCACTCTTCAATGGCGTCACTGAACTGCAAAAAAAAAAAAACAAAAACAAAAAAGCTGACTTTTCCAAGTGCGCGAAACGTTTGGAATCGTGGAACGGAGATAGAGTTTTATGTATGTATGTACATACATATATATTTTTTGTATTTTACTGCTATTTAATGGCTTTATGGAACACAATCTATTAAGTGATTATAATGATTGGGGCGCCTTATCAGATCGATGGAGCTTTTGGTTATTTTTAGACATGAGCTATGCGCGATGTCGTTCGTTTTCCACCACACCTCCGCTTCTGCCCATTCGTACGTACTTTCCACGTTGACGATAATAAAAATGGGATCAATAAATTTTCAGACTGTTTGGCGCCACTCTCGCTCCCGCTCCCTCCTCTCTTTCTCGCCGCTGTCTCGCTCACTCTTTCTGCGGGGGACCTGCACAAACACACATATCCCATATCGTCGAGATCAGAGGTGTATATATACATGCATACATACTTACATATATAATGCTTGTCTGCGGGCCTGTCCCCCATTTAATAGTCTATATCGTTCGGGTCGGTTTCCTATTCAAGATTTATGATCTCTTTGGCGCTTTGGAGGTGTTTTTTGGTTTTATGGTTTCGTCGGATGCATCGCCGATTGGACGACACCTTGGGAGATATTACGTTTAATTGCTTTACGGTTTTTTTTTTTTTTTTGATCAAGATTTGGTTTTAGTAGGGTTAAGGCGATTTATAACACCGAAGAGTCAATTCAAAAAACGAGAAATTTCACATTTAACAATTCAAAATCGTAATGCTTCAGCATTAGCTCTCCGTTTTTTTTTTTTTTTAAATTCCCAAGTAATGACTATATTATTAGCCTTCGTATTATTATATTACTTACTAGGTATGACTATTGTCATTAAACATTTTTATTTGAAAATGATTGTGAATTTTAATCACTCATTTACTTTTTACCACTCGGTCAACAGGCGAACTTTGGAACAATCTAATAGATTTACTTCCCCCGTTTCCACTTTAAGCGATTAATATTTATTGCTTTGCTTTATTACTTTTAACTAGTGCCTGGCCTTAAATATACAAATTTATTTATTTTTAGCTTGTAATTCTATTAACTTTAAAACTAAAATATAGCCCTGGCGTTAAATTGATTGGTCACACAATCCAGCATTTTAGCTTTGTGATCATTTCGTTGAATTCTTTGCATATCTTAATGCCAATATCGTAGGGAAAGCATATGCATACATACATACTTGCCACCTGAATATGCCCCTGTATCACCAATCAATTCGCTTCCCATATTTCCACTCGAGGCAATTGTTGTATGCCGTTCATTTATTATTTTTGGGGTAGCGCCATTCGCTTGGTCATTAAACTCGTGACTTTCCCAACCGCAACGGATCGAAATGGAATGGAACGGTGTGTCGTATGTGTAGTATAATATCGCGGGTTCTATGAAGCTATAGAGCCTACTTGAACTCGCGTCCGTTGCACAAATCTTATCGCCACCGCCTCCCACCGCCTGTAATCAGGCATTATCAGCTCATCCACTTACACACATTCCACATCTGCCCAGTATACATGTGTACATACATACATACATAAAAGTACATATAAGTTGATATATATATGTACATATGTATATATAACGCTAGTTCTAACCACCGGTCGATTGGCAATCGAGAATTGGCAATCGGCAATCTATAATTACACTTTATACGCTAAAATTAAAAATGACGAAATTTGTCACAATTGGTAGCCCGAAAAATAAGAATAGCAAAACACACTTGTAGTGTAGATAAGGTACTAAACTTTGATTTCCAAGTCAGTACAATTTCCCATCTTTTGGTTCGATTGCCATAATCTTTATAGCCCGCAAATTGATCATGATCAGATGCGCGCTGTTTATGCGGCAAATCGAAGCGACTGAGATACGGCCTTATCAGTCTAAAGTAATCGCTAGCTGATCTCATTCATTATAATATAGATACTTGCATATGTAGGCTTCACATGAGCGCTGTCTCATTAATGAAATATAAAATATTGATTGGTGATCTTTTACATAATGGTTAAGTACGCATTTAGCAAATTGAAAGTACGGGTCATCATCAAAAATGTGTATTTCTTAAAAAATCGTTGACTAATATATGCGTGATTATTTTTTGACATAGAACATGTTTAGTCATTGTATTCCTGGACTGAATGAAGCGATACAATCCTTTGTATTTTCAATAAACGCATTTAAATTTATGTTTAAATAACTCCCTTTGGAAGTCTTAGCATTGATCGATAATAGAAATTTGCTCGGACGACCAAATTTGTTGTTTATCTAAAAAACCAAAATAGAAATACTAAGGCAATTTACAAATTAAATTAGCCGCATTAAAGACTACCAAGTTGATCCGTGGAAAAATAAATAAAATATATATAAAATGAGAAGCTTACTTCAAGCTTTTAATTACGGAAAGTGAGGACGCTTGAGTTACGTTTGTATTGTTTTTAGAGTGCCAATTTGTTGGGTTCCAGAGATATGGTGTTGCTATAGTACTACTCCAATAATCCTTAATATTCCAGTTGGATGTCGCACGCACGGCATTGATCTACACGAGGAGACCCAACTGCAATGGATGTCCGAGCATCTGAGCTATCCCGACAACTTTTTGCATTTATCGGTGGACTACAAGGATGTTTAGCCTTATCCCTATATGTATATAGCCCTATGTTTTGCCCAGTTCGCGTGCGTGTATATTTATGTTTGTGTTCGTGTCAATGTGTGCTTGTGAGAGTGTGTGCAGTTCTATTTTTCGATTCCAGCAAATCCCAGGGCGATCCTCTGCGATCGATTTACATACATATATACGGATCCATGTATATATCCAAATATATGTCTAGTTAAGCTAATCTGTATGCTATATTTATGATATATGCCAGCATTTAAAAGAAGCGAGCAGCGCAAACCAAACGATTAATGAAACTACCCACTAACTAATAATGCCAACATACAGTTAAACTTAACTTTTTTTTTTTTTTTGGATCATAATCTGCCGACTTTAGTTGCGAAAAACTTGATTGAAATTAAAGCACAGTTTTATTACGTTTATGTAATTATTTGATACACTAAAATGACATCACGCCACACTAATGATTAATGGAAACTATTTTATATCGACCCAATCAAAAATATATATATATACGAAAGTTATAAAAGAATTGCATTTTTCAAAAAGGGGGTTGGTTTGTCATCAAACTCTATATATTCGCGAATGGATCGGAAGATCTGTTCATGGCTGTGTTAATCGATCAACCTCCTATAATTTGTAAGCCTCCGGAAATTGGTCAAGCTCCACAAAAAAAAAATAATAATAAAAAGAAAAAAAGAGCGGAAAAGAACCGAGGGCGAGGTTATCAATTTCGTTTGCGATTTATCCGCCTGTCAAGATAGTGCCTGGAATTGAAAATTGGGTCTGGAGTGGTGGTGCTATATCTGTTTGCTTTATATATATATACATATTTTTTTTTTTTTTTGTTATTTCTTTGCAACCAGACGGGACCTTACACAATATGTTTTTGGCCAACCCCGAAATCGGAGATCTTCAGTGCGTCTCCTTTATTTGAAGAGCATCGATTTGACACTGTCAGTTGAACATTAATAACAACATGGTCTGGTCCTGATCTATAATTAGTTAACGCTTTTGCACCACTCGAAAATGATTTATTCGATTGTTATTTGTATCGTTTGTCTGGGCGCGTTTGCCGCAGCGAGTCCAAAAATAAACTGTACGTACATCTGATAAAAAGCCGATCCAAATTAAAATCAATTTTCTTATGAATTATTAGCGCAAATCGAATGTGGGGATTTTTTTTTTTTTTTAAGTCATTATGGGGTTAGCATTATCAGGAATCTGATGGATCCAAACGAACTGATGGCGCAACATTGATGGATACGTTCGCCAGTTCTGATTGATCAGGGATCTTAGGTGTTTATGGGCGCTGTACAATGTAGTGATTATAATAATTAATTTCTTGTAGGATCCGTTGGTCAAATGGTAGACAGAAGCCAAACGATTTATCCAACCCATTGGTACAGTTCACAACTGAAAGTACGAGTATTCATATAAGAGATTATGTCACGATTGTCGATGGGATCGCGCGAGATTCGTTCCTGTGATTACAACATCACACGGTGCGCAAAACTCGCTTGATCAATAACAAACAATATATAAGCGTATATATGTATGTATAGTGATATCTGCCAGAGACGATCGCCATCTGCAAAGTACTCGAGATTCGTGATTCGAGTCTCGGGACTCAGGTGAATTCTGCTGCTTTGCTATGTGCCAGTGTCTTCTTCCCCTATTTACTTTGTAAAACTTGGCTGGCTGCAAATCAAAATATATATATATATATATATTTTTTTTTTTTTTGTTACGTCCGAACGATCGAAATTTGTCACGTGGCATTAAAGGCAGCAACAAAAACCACATATTTTTGGATGGTAAAAGAAAAGCGAGCAAAAGTTTACACGGGGCAACGCGGTTCGAAGAAAATAGCACGAAAATAAATTGAAATTTAGCAATCATCTGCGGTCGCTCCTCCCACAGTTTCCCGGTACCAATGGACCCCACCTCGACATACATACATACGTACATATGTACGCTCCTCTTGGGGATTCTGGCCCCTGATCTTAGCCATTTTCGTCGTACCTTACCATAGTTTGTTTGGTGGTCCTATTTGTGGTTATTGGTTCTCATCCTTGCGTTTCTGATCTTTTCCATTGATTCTTCTCCATAGTTTCTAGTTTCAACTTCTTGAACACCTCTTATCTTTCATAGATTAAAGATTATATAACTGTACTGTTATAGACTAAGTAAACTTTGGTACTGTTGGTACTTCCTAATCTGATTTAGTGTTCCATTTCGTTGTGTTCTTTTGACTTTTGTGTTGATCTAGCTGTTGTCCACTCCTCCCGAATTGATTCCCCGTTCCTATTTCTTTTGTTCCTCATCCCTTCCACTTAACTACGTCCCTAGTTGGACTTGACTACGTGGGAACGATCACCTGAACGATCAAATCGCATAGATGCCAACAGTTCCGATCTGCCAGCACAGTCTCCACCCTTTTGTACACAGAGAAAAAAAAATGCGATGCAACAAATGTTGGCTAAGTGATAAGAACATTATGGTATACAAGAGAGTATACCTTGTTCATTTAATGGCAGCTAGTGTCTATGAATATTACTTTTCATAAAGTAGTGGAATATTTTTCGCCTTGTGCATGACTAGTGGGTATCCCGTGGGGTCTATTTTGTCCGCAAATGTCGCAAAAATTCTTTGGCAGCGATCGCTCGGATTTGCCTTTTGCTCTGCAGAAGGGAAAGCGCGTCAAGTGAAAAACAATGAGTATGCCGCTCTGTCTCAAGAACCGATCCCCCAAACCGATCCAATCCGATCCGATCCGATACGATACGATACGATAGCTGCCGTCTGTGGCAGTTGCGGTGGTGCTGATGCTGATGCTGATGCTAATGCTGATGTGGATGTGGCTGTGGATCGCAGTGGTGCTGAATGCTGCGGCTCGGGGCTCGTGATTGGCGCACACATTGGCAAACGAGAGCACTTTATTTTTAAACGTTTTAAAAATACGATCATTATAGAATTTGCGGCTTAGTCATACCCCGCCGTTGAAATGTGCCAAGCGAATTTGACCAGAAACCGAGTAGCTCGCGGAGGGCGGTGGGTGGTCTAGTCTGTGCGTAGGGGATGGGGGGGGGGGGGGGCAGGGGGCGTGGCACAGGCACTCGAAATGGAAAGCCCCAAAGCCTTAAGCTATGCCCTGACTTGAGTGACTGACTGACTGACTGACTGACAACCCATGAGTTGTCACAATGAGGCACGCAAATAACGCACACACATTTGAATGGCACATTCGGTATGATCGCAAAGATCAAACGGCGATCGGTTCTATAAATGGGGCCTTAACCTCACACTGACAGCTAAGAAGAATTGCGGAGCTAAAGGCAGGTCGATTTTTCTCGAATCTAGATTATCCCAATTGATGCGGCGGGGGTGTATTGATATTGATTTTTTTTTTTTTTGAACCCAGAAACCAAAAAAGATCTTATAGATAGATCCCTGAAATATTTGCAGTCATCTGAAAAGCAATGACTTCATTCGAAACCCAACGCAAATGCAATGATAAAACCAGTTTAATTTAAAGTTTTTTTAGTTTTCTGTTGTTAATTTAATCAATTCGTTTTCCTTTTGATTTTGTTGTTTGTTTGTTGTATGGTCACACAATTATTATTATTATTATTGTTGTTGTCAAATGTAATATATAAAAATACTGATTTTATATATATACATACATTTAGATATATATATCTCTTTCTCTATGTATAGGCGCATTTAATATTTCCCTTGGCAATGAAAAAAAAAAAAAAACGTTCTCCTCTTGTTTGTATATAAATATATTGTATATATGTATATTGTATATCATTATAATTAACTTTTAAATGTAACCCTTAATATTACGTTAAATTTCTTGCTCTCTTTTGTGTTTGTAAATATATATTTATGTATAATATAGCTGTATATTCAATAAGCTTCAGTTTTCAACAATTTTATTAAAATTTTGTTTTGTTGTTGTCATATCACAAGAATTTTCAATTTTCAATTTCCAAATAAAAAAAGTGTGTATTGTAAAGGTGTGTATTTGTTTCGTTTTTAAAGCTTTACTCTTAACAATTTTCTCAGTTTTTCCAGTTGCATTTTTCACATTTTCTCTCTTAAAATACTCTCCCACAAGTTATACAAATGAAATGAAGCGTTGAAATTCTTAAGCAAATTCAATTGTTTCGCCTTGTTTCACTTTTTGTACACAATTATTTACACAAGCTAATACAAGAAAAAAAAAAAGAAAAATCTGAACTTAAGCTTAATTTGTTCTTAGTGTGTAACCAAAAAAAAAAGAAGGGTTTATACCTAGGGTTTGGGGTTTTTTTTGCTGATATGCTTGGAAGATATATGTTTGCGCTTAGATATACAATTTTTTATTAAGGTAAACTTAGGTGGTAGGGCTAAAAAAAACGTTATTAAGCTTAAATATGGCTTAGGGAACTAAAAGGCCAGGCCCAGTGACTGCCATTATAACATCCGATTGGTGGGATTGCTGCTTCCTTAGTTTCTATTGTGTGTGTTGTTTGTTGTGTGTGTGTGTGTGTGTGTGTGTGTGTGTGTTCTTAGGCCACCAGGGTCAGGTTTGTGGGCGCAGTATCCGCCACGAGAATCAGTGGTCGGTTGACGGATGATGTCCTCGCAGTGGCCAAGGACTCCTGATCCAGCCAGCGCTGCAGGTGCTGCTGATGTTGCAGGTGATGCTGCTGTTGCTGCTGCTGCTGCTGCTGTTGCATGTACATCAGATTGTCGTTGTAGACGGCATGCAGCTGGAGATTGAGGCTGTAGTTGCTGCCGCTGTCGCTGTAGGTGGATGAGCTGCTCTCGTAACCGGAAACGGGCGATCCTTTGGGGCAACAGAAGCCGGTGGGCGAGAGGGCGGGCGCCGAGAATGGGCTGAGGGGCGTGGTGGCTTTGCTGGAGCTGCAGTTGTCCTGAAATTGCTGATTAGGACTCCCGCCGGCGACGGGAAATGTCTGCTGCTGTTGCATACTGGTGGGGCACTGAAAGCTGCTGGTGATCGAACTGCCGGGCGATACACAGCCACCGGGATACGGATGGTTGCTCCAGATGATGGGTTCCCTTTGTTCGTTGATTGCCGATGGCTTTTTCTTGAGGCGACGCTGTTTCTTGTCGGCCGCCTCCTTGGAGTCCACCTCATCATCGTCGGCATAGCGGGACTCTTCCTCGTCGTCCTGCTCCTCCTCGGCAGCTCCCTCATCCAAATCCTCCTGCCGATGGTGATGGTGATGATGATGATGATCCTGCTCCTCATCATCGTCCAGCAAATAGGGCTTAAATAGCTTGACCTGTTTAGAGGGCAGCTTGTGCTCCTCCGGCTGCTCCGTCTCCACGTCCACCTCCACATCCTCGTTCTCCGTTTCCGTTTCGGGCTCCTTCTTGATCACCTCCTCCAGCTTACTAATCTTATCCGGCTGCATCGGACTAGTGATGACCTTACGTTTGCGGAAAGTGAGATCCACACCAGATGGATCCTTTTCGTGCAACTGCATTTGACGGCGGGCAGAGGATCCGAGAGAGAGGTCCATGGGGGCTGGTGTGGCAACCGCCTCCAGTCGATTCTCCAAATAGCCATGCAGATTGTGATGGTAGGCAAAGGGCACATGTGGAATGTGACTGGCTGACGATGTGGACCCAGGGGATCCGCTCAGGATTGGCACTTGTATTGGCACTTGGTTGCTGTTGCAGCTATTGCTGCTGCTGCTGCTGTTGTGGCAACTACTGTTATTGCTGCTCGGCAATGTGTTGCTGCTGCTGCTGCTGCTGGCGGGGATTGTTGCTGTCGGTGTGGGATTGCCATTGCTGGTGGCCATGGCGGCGGCAACAACAGCGGCTATTTTGGCCGCCGAAAGGACATTCGAGGATCCCTGATTGCTGCCATTGGTAGCAATGGTTGCAGGTGTCTCCTGCTGTGACTGCTGCTGATCCTGTTGCTGCTGCTCCTGCTGCAACTGCTGCTGCTGCTGCTGTTGCTCCTTCTGATGCTGCATTTGAGGATGCATTGCCACCGGGACATGCAAGTGGGGATGGGCGGCCAGGGGGTGTGGAACCATGCCATTGGCTGCCAGCAAATGGTGGGCGGCATGATGGTGGGCTGCTGCTGCTGCTGCTGCCGCTGCTGCTGCCGCCGCTGCTGCTGCAGCGTGATGATGATGGGCGGCATGATGGTGGGCGGCATGATGATGATGATGACCCACCGCGGCGGCGTGATGGTGATGCAACTGGTGCACCAGCGGATGGCTCAGCTGATGGAACACCTTGACCGCCGGTGTCGGCGATACCGATTGCTGTGGGAGTAGTTGCTGCTGCTGCTGTTGTTGCTGCTGTTGCTGTTGCTGCTGCTGCTGCTGTTGCTGATTGTTGGCCACCGATGATCGCAAATTTGACTCGCATTGCAACCATTTTTGGATTTGCCGGCGGTGAATGTTGTATTTCCTGGCCGTGGCCCGTTGATTGCCCTTGCAATCATTATCATTCCTGTATGATTCGAGGACTTGCAGCTTAAAGTGGGGCGTGAAAATCCGACGACTTCCCATTTTGGGGCTGCCCGAAGAATTGCCATTATTTGTGTGGCTGTTTGTGGCATTCTCCGAAGAATCCTTGGGCCGCTTGAAATTCAAAGCTCCCGATCCGTTCAACTGTTCGCTGCTGCTATCCATGATTATGGTTTATTTTCGTGGCGTTCTTTAAAGATTGTTTTTATTTTCCCAAGATTCTGGTCAGTTTTGTGTGTATTTTTGTTGATTTTAATGTAGCGAAATAATAGTCAAACAAGTGTGTTTTGCAGTAGTAGTAGGTAGTAAGTTTTAGGTGCTTTTGTTGTAGCTGTTGTTGCTACTTGCGTGCGACGCTTGCGCTTTCATAACTCGCGATCTGGCAGCTCTGTCCCCAAAGCAGCGACGTCGACTGCGACGCGTCTCACATACACACACTGGCACACACTCGCTCTGATACTTTTTGGAGTTTATTTGAAAGCACTTTTCAAAATCCGTTTCAAATCTATATAGTTGTGTATATTTCGATTGGTATAGATCGGATAAATAAAACACAGTTAAAAAAAATATATGTCTGCGTGCTGTTGCTTCTTCTGCTCTTTTCCTTTTCTTGTTAGCTACTTCTCGTACGTTTTACTACGCTCTTCTCATAACTCGCGTTTGCGATCCGCACGGCAAGGAATCCAAAACACAATTGTTCTGCCCTCGGCGTTCTAGTTCGAAGATACGTTCTAGACTGCCTCGCCTCGGCCGGCGTCGCTGCCGGCGCCGCCGTCGACTGCGGTTCACTCTGAAATGCTCACGCACACAGGCGTAAAGTGCCTGCCTGTCTGCTGTGCGCTGCTGTTGTTGTTGCTGCTGTTCGTGTGGGTGTTCGTGTGCGTGCAGCAGTGGGAGAGAGAGTGAGAGGGGGAGCTAGAGAGCGAGCAACAGAGAGAGAGCGCATGGCGCTGAAGCTGAGCATTGCAGACAAACTGACGACAATCGTGTCGCGAGGTGTCTGCGCTTGCATGTGTGCGTGCTTGGAGTGCAAGTGCGAGCGGGATGCCATAATACCAGTTCCCTTTTGCGGCGCTTTTGTTGCTGCTGTGCCGTGCTGTGCTGAGTTGTGTGCACGGTGGGACCGAATGGACAACATGGGACGGAGCAACCCATTCCCCCGTCCCTGTGCGCCACAGTCTTTGTCCACTCTTTTCGATTGCCACAGTCACCCGACTGACTGACTAACTGACAAACACCGCGAACCGCACAGTGGGACCAATTCGTATGGCTTTTTTTTATATAAAAAATAAAAAAAATATTATATGATACCTAAAAACATGGAATAGAACAAATCAAAAGATAACATTTTTAACAGCGAGATAATATAACACATTTTCTTCTTCTTTAATAATTAAAAAACCCTTTATCAATTTATAGGCCATCGAGTCAATAAGTGAAACGCGTTTCAAATTCTTCTATCTCTAAAACATTGTTAGCTATCTGCCAACAACAGATTATTGTTTTAAACATAAACCCAAAGTCGACAAATGTTCGCACTACTTGGAAACCATTTTTAAATTCTGTTTACAAAAATTAGTTTTTTACATGTATTAGTAGGCCCACACTTAACCCTTTGCTGGCAGCTTTTTGTGCCACTGTGTCGCAGCACAGTTTGTTAGCGGCTGCGGTTGCTGTTGCCGTGTTGCGTTGTGTTGTTGTTTCTGGCTGCGCTACAAATTCGCTGGCTCTGCCAGTTGCTCATACAGATACACACACGCACACACACGTGTGCAAAAGGCACCTTTGAATGGTGTGCGTGTGTGCGCCAGAGTCGTGGCTGCCAGACATTCTGGCACTGCCACTCCACACGCCGCCCTCCCCCATACCCCTTCCACATCGGCCAGAGCCCCCCACCCCTTTTGACCCACACCCCTGTGCCCACGTCCCCCGTCAGCATACACACACACATCCGTAGAAACCGCGCAACAGATCGTCGAACGAACTTGTTGAGCGCCGCTCTCTCGCCAACCAAACCGCCCGCTCTCTCTCTTCCTTTTGCTCTCTCTTGAATCAACTGTTGAATGCATTGCTGCATTTTTTATATTTTTACACACACATAGAGCCAGACGAACACAGAGGTTTCCAACTATCTTGGTTTTTTTTTTACTCGTTGTTATGGCCGTGGGTGCATATATACCATATAGCTTTAGCTTATTTCTGTCGACGTTGCCGCCGTTCTGTCTAAGCTTAGAAAAATTGAAAAAATAAAACAATGCAACGAAAAAGAACTAAAAGGGCATGCAATAAGTGCAGCAACAATATGTGTACAAGAGAACCTCTCCGCACTTGTTGCAAATGACAAACCGAAATGCTGCCTCTGCTTCGTTACCAGCTTACTCTGCTTCTTCTGTTCTCCTGCCTCGGCAAAATCTGGATTCATGAATGAAACACACACACACACTGCCGCAGACACCTCGCTCTCTTTCGCTATTTGCATGCGTGTGTGGTTCTGTGTGTGCGTGATTTTTTTTTGTCGGAGACAGTGGGCTGCTTCGCTTGCGTGTGTATGCAAATTTATGAAAATAAAAATAGAAAAAATGACATAAAACAAATCAAATATATGGTGTTGTTGTTGAGCATCAATTTGCGCGTGCGGTATGGTAAGATGAAGTGGGAAAGGGAAAGGACTAGCGATCTTTGAGTCACCTATGTACCTCTTACAAAAAAAATAACAAAAACCAGCAAAAGAAAAAAAGCAACAACTATACATAGATATCTGGGGTTCAGATTCCCACGTCTCTGCTGCCCCCGCCCCACTGTACCCAATCCCAAACCGCCGCCCCCGCCACCGTCCCACTGTGCCCACGAATCAAAAGCCGACGACGGACTGTCTGGAAAGATCAAGGAAGCTGGAAAGGGACGGCAAGACAAGATGGAGCCTGCGAAGCGCCTGCACAAGAAAAAAAAGAAATACAACAAGCGGGAAGAACAGCGAGAAATAAACTTCGATGCACTGACAAAAAAGGGCTTAAAAGGAGCTCTAAAATCGGTAACGAACTTAAACCTAAAAACTAAACTAAACTAAAAAAAAAGTTAAGTTCCAAAGTAATAAATTGAAAAATTACTTAAAATTCAACAACTAAAAAGATTTAAAAACAATAGATATTACTAACAAATATCATACAATATTAATATTAAAAATTAATAGAAATTTTGAAAAAATCTGTAAGACGCCAAAGATAAAACCCTTTAAAAAAGGCGAGAGAAATACATTTTGGAATTGCATTTCCAAGTAAAGCGGCCACAAACAACCCAAAAATATGCCGAAAAAACGCACACACACTCGGCCCGAAAAATTCAAACGACAAAAAGTTCAAAAGCAACACACACACTGGCACAGAAAAATCAAAAGAATTCCACTTTTTTTTTTATTTAGACCCCGTCGGCTTCTAAATCGATTTATCAAAAACAAAACAAAAAAAAAGAAGCGGAAAAGACGAAGGCAAAGAGATAAAAATTGAATATAAAAAGGTAACGTAAAAATCGAAGAAACCTATACACACATCCACCCATACCCATGAATTGATTAAAAAGTTGAAGAAAAAAAAAAGAAGTATAAAAAAATTGGGAAAGGGAAAGGGCGCGGCAGCCGACGAAAAAGGAAAAGAAGGAGAACGACGTGCTGGGGCACTTATGATCTCCAATCTCGTCGAGAATGGGCAGGAGATGGAGGTGAAGACGGCGGTGGCGGAGACGGAAGACGAGTGGTAGGAGTAGAAGAACCTTAGGTTGCTTTTTTTCATCGACGCTGCCGCCGCGCTGTCTGCGTTTGAATAAGCCCACACAAACAAACAGACTAAAAATGAAACAAGGAGAGAGATGTGGCAAGGAGAGGAGAACGAGCGCTTGAAGACTGAAGAATCGCAAGATGGAGCCCCAAGAAGATGAAGCACAAATGCCAGGATACCGAAAACTATACCAATCTAAACTCTTGAAAGATATGACGCTTTGCGTATCCTAGCATTAAAAAGATCATCTTGTAATCTATGTTCAGGATATAGTCGGAAGGAAAGAAATTCTGGATATTGTCCTTTGAATGTGTTCAGGATACGATCGAAAGTTCAAAGTTTGTGCTCTTAACTATTATTTTTGGACAGTCTTCTATCTTCCCAAGAAATCGTATGACATCTCTTGTGGTTTATACCCACACCTTGTGCACCTTCTTATGCATCTGCACCGAATTAAAATAAGAAAAAAAACAAACTGTAAATTCCTCAACTATGAAGGCAGGCATACTCATTTAGCCTATGACTAAACGGAAAGAGAACAAAAAATATAGGTACATATGAGTCTTATCAGGTGATAAGATCAAACAAAGGCGATCCAAGTGCCAAGTTCTATTTGTCGGCCAATAAAAGTCGATTCTGTAAACAATTTTCGACGCAATGGGGCTCGAGCAATTACAAAGTGCACTATATATATATGTATGTAGTGGCATCCACAATCGGAATCGTGAATACACGGGGTATTTATTTATGTGTATATGTATGTATGTATATATGTACGGCCGCACACTCATGTCGGCACTATCTATCCGAACACGTAGTGCCCCCGGGTTATCGGTTGGGGGCCCCTGCTGCAATCTCTTCGCCACTGACCACTTCGGTATCTTTATGGGGCTTTGGGGGTACGTCACCCCTCGAATAAACCCTATTCGCCAGTGCCCCCACCGATCCCACGTGGGTCGATCACGTTTCGGGCGGCGAACAAAAACTAGATCCAGGAAAACATTGTACAAGTGCTAAATTATATCAGTTGAAGGCCTAAATGATATAGTATGTACGTACGAATAGTTGTTGCAAAGTGCAGGTTCCACTCTTGCACTCTTAGCAAGCCATCTTGACTTGGAACACGTCTCTTGAGCATTCTGATAAATTTATATCAAAATGCTGGAATGTAAAAAGAGTAAACATTTTTAAAAATAACTGATTAGCTTGATAAAAAAGCTAAAACTAATCATTTTTTGTACAATGTTTTGAAATGCTATGATGATTACGTCTATTGGAAAGTCTAGCTGCCATCTAGGCTTTTAATAGCTCTTTATCGCAATGTTTTACGGCTAGTAACTAAAGCTTTTGAGTGTGAAATATATTATTTTCACTAATGAGATTAGTAAGCTTCTCAGTCGGCGCACAAACGATGTAGTTTGGTCTCCTTTTTAAAGTCTCCTGGGCTGTGAAAATCACGAAGATCATGTGCTGATGACTGAATATTGCACACTCTTATGCTTTTCCTTCGAATGACGCTTGCATTTTCCGATTTTCCGGTTAATTATTTGCTGTGCCACTGAGAATGTGTGAAATATCCATTTTCAGTTCATCTCCTCGAATGTTTATCTTCCCTTTTTCGAAGTACTGGTGTTTGCCCAATCTTAACGACTTCCAATGGTAACATTAAGGATCGTTCGCTGCACGATCGTTTCAACTTGGTACGCCATCCAAGCTCCATGCCTCCTCATACCCCATGCCGCATGCCGCATGCCCCATTCTCCTCTTCCGATTCCCAATTCCCGATTCTCGATTCTCGAAGAATCGACTCGCAAGTCCGATTCCAGGTAACTACGAACCGAAGCGAACTCAGGCGCCTAATGGATAGTTCTTCTCGGAAAAGAAAGCGGCCTGCCAAAGCTGCGAGCCAAAAAGCCAACGTCATGGTAAAGTAACGTTGTCGTTGTCCCATCGCCAGTATCCATGGCCAGGTTAACCCCCCCCCCCCCCTCCCCTTTTGGATCCCCGTTGCTCCATGGCCCTGCCTCTGTTCCTGCCCCTGCCCCCTGGAATCCCAAGACCCCCGTAGTCCCTCCTTGGTTTCTTGTGGCCCCTATGGGCCAGACATTTGGCCGCCTTGGCGGTTGGAAGGCGCATAAAAATGCACGCTGACCATATACAAAGGAAAAAAACCGCACCACGTAACTACATACATACACATACATATATGTACATATATATATAAAGAAGGAAGCGGAAAGAAGCGGCGGAGGGGGAGTGGTCAGGAGGGCTGCACTGTGATAAACAAAATAACAATTCCGTGCGATGTTTTTTTTTAATTCTCTAACAAGTTGTACATTAAGCTCCTCTTTCTATTTTGAATCTTTGAATAATTCGATCATTGTATCTATTTTTGTACGCATACAGAAAGTATAGCCCATCTTTTTGTTGCAGTGCACACATGAGAAAGGCAATGTGCGAAGGCAAAACTTTTATTAACTTTTCCGAGAATTGGAATTTCTTGGATCCTTGTGTTGCCTGTTTTCGCCTCGCTTCGCCTGACTTTTAATGCGCTGCCTCTGCCTCCTTTTTTTTCCTCTTCCACGGCTCCTTCTTATTTGCTCCCTCCTTCACACAGACACACACACACACACACACACATGCAAAGCTCAGCCTTTGAGCTTCAGGTGTTCTGTCGCTGCCGTCTTCTTCCTTTTGGCACCCCTTCACTTCTCGGCCCCCCCTTCCCCTCTCGCTCTCTCACACTCTCTCTCTTTCTGGCTCTCGTCCTCTTCTCATCCTTTTTTTCTATGGTCTTTGGCTAGTTAGCAGGCGTCGACGTAGGCGCTGGCTGCGCAGTCGCTGTTCGCGTCGCAGCTTTGCGGTTGCACTTTTCGGACCACGGGTGGTGTTAAAGGGGGGTTCGCAAAAAAGGGGGTGCAACGTCGATTTGAGTCAATTTCTGTTTTGCAGTCGAACGTGAACGCAGCACATAAAAACGTAAAAAAACAACAAAAAACCTACATGCATCCATAGAGCCCCAAGAAAGGGGGGGGGGAACAGAAGAAGGCGCTGCCTGGGGCCTGTGCCTCAACAAAAATATTGGGGGCCCTCCAACGCCAACACACGCACACACACACCCGCGCACATAAGAATAGAAGCACCGAACGCAAGTAACGCACAATGTGACCCAAAGAAATTGAAATTCTTATACATTTTACACATTTGTATTACCTAACACCATTTCTTATACCATATTTTACTTATTTGTATTCAGAGATCTTATCTTATCAGGCGAAGTGATTTACTCGTGCTCAAAGCACGAGTCATGCCATATGATTAATCAAAAATAGCAATTTAAATTGCAAGCATTACGAAATTCTCAATATATGCTTTAGCATTTAGAAGTAACCCTTAAAACTATATTCTTCTAACAGCGACGCTGGCACAAATACAAATATGTATGTATGTATGTTTAAAAAGATCATTTCGTTTTCTTGAGGATGCTCAAGCTTTCCAGCTCTGCTTTAATAAACGGTTATATTTTCTTGGCGTCGTCTGTGCCCACAGAGACAGACGAGCGGACGCCTACGTGCTCGCCCAGCAGCAACAACTACAAAAACAGCGCACGAAATGTTGCCTCTGCCGATGCAGCTGTGTGCACAGCGGGCAGTGTTTTGTTGGGTGCGGTGGGGGGAGGGGGTGCTAAGCGCGATAAAGGGGGGCAAGCGACGGCGACAGTGGATGGGGCGCAGAAGGGCCTGCGGGGAACACAATCGAAGACTGTGTGGCGCACTCTTGGCAGACAAACTGGCAGGCGGCTCTTCCTCTTCTTCTTGGCTCTCCCCCATCTCTCACTGTCTTTCTCTCTCGCTCTCACTCTATGCATTCTGACGCTGCTTCGGCTTCTTTGGCTCCTCTTCGGTCGCTTCTTCTTCTTTCGGCTGCGCCCCAAGCAGCGCAGCATAAAGCGCCACACCGTGTGCGAGTGTGTGTGCGAGTGCGATTACGAGTTCACTCTCGCACTCGTGCTCGTTGGTTTTGTTTTCTGCCGTTCTCTCTCCACCGCGTCTTCTTCTTCCACTTCACAGCTTTTGTGTGTGTATCTGTGTGTATTTTTAGTACAAAATTGTTGTTTAAACAAACAGGTTTTTTTTTACACCGCCAGCCACACATAACTCGTCTGTCGAGCTGTTCTCCCCCGTCCCCGTCCTCGTCCCCGTCAACGTCCCTCACCCATCACCTCTCACTATTCCCCTTTTGCCACCCCTGGCTACAGCTCTTTTGCAGCGCCACACTTTGTTGTTGTTGCGCCGTTGTCGATTTTCAATTGGAAAGACAGACAGAGCGGCAGCAAAAATGGAAAAGTGAGTGGGAGAGTGAGAGAGAAAGAAAGAGGGGAGCTTGGCTAATTTAATATGCCAGCCCTGGCGCCATGTTCCATGTTGAGCTTTCAGCCCTGGTAGCTGCACACAGGAAATAGCTGCGATCCCCCTCTCTCTTTCCGACTATCTCGGTCTCACTCTCGTCCCTACTGCAGGAGCAAAGCAAAGCTTTGCAGGATCTTGGCTTTTGCCACGTTAACAACAACACAACAACGGCGCCTCTATGTCTGCGTCTGCTTGGGCTGCAAAAGAGAGGGAGAGCTAGCCAGAGAGAAAGAGAGCCGCACAGTGGCAATCGCAAGGTGTACCAAGCTAATGTTATTTAATTTATTTTCGTATTCACACATTGTGCTTGTACCACAAGGCGCTAGAACGAGATGGCGCACAGAGAAGCGGACGTGGGCAGCAAGCGCCAAAGTGTTAACGTGTAGGTGTGTGTAGAGATGTGTGTGTGCGGATGAACGCCAGAGAGAATGAATAAGAGAATAAGGAGCACAGCGCTGTGTGTGAGTTGCTGAAGGGAAGAGGGGGACGGGGACTGGAGTTGCCACACATTTATTTCATGTTCATCCACATTCATCGCTGACGTCGCTCTGTCTGCTCCAAAACGAGAAAGGGAGTGAGCAAGCGAGAGCGCCCAAACAGGTACTCGAGGAACAAGCGAGAGACAGAGAGCGAGCGGGCGAGCGAGCGAACGAATTCAATGAAAAGTGGCAACGTTGCGGCGATCGCCACCAGACAGAATGTCGCCAGTCTTGCTACGCCGCCAGACACTCTGTCGTCGCTGCCGACAACTCTGCCGCTGCCGACGTCGACGCTCTGCGGTACAGGCGAAATTCCAAAAAGTGGCTTTTTTCTTGGGATCCCCACAAAACACCATTCGTTACCACAACTCATTCAATTCTTCCCACACATTTTTTTTCAAAACATTTGATCTCCTAAATTTCCTAGCACCAAATGGTGCTATGGAAGTTGTTATCATATAAAATACTTAAAACAAATCAAATCTAAATACTAAATTGTTTTCGAGATCAACTTCAATCTTGAATTCATTGTGAAGACTGTTAGAGGCTCCACTGTAGTTTTAGGTCTCCCTAGGCTTTTGTTTTTGCGCACATGCTCATGCCACCCCATGTATATACCCCCATTTATTCATACGCAGATGTATATTAGTATTATATCCCCCTTTGTGGTGCGACCTCGACTTTGGCAAACTGATCGATCGATCGATTGCTGCACCACCACGCAACCACCAATCGCCAGCCAACTACAACTACTGAGTTCGGAATGTGGCTCGGTACTTTTCCACTTAAGGGGTATGACTATACCGATGACTATGATATATATATATATATATATACATAAGAAGGTTCTTATTATGATCGTCTTAACTCAAGCAATAAATTGATATCAGTCTAACTGAAAGGTAGGAAATGTGTGAAATTTGTTTGGAAAAACAGCACAATACAAGGTTTATCATAAACCAAATAACTTTAGCTAACTAACTATCTGTATGTGAATATAAATCAACGATAAGACATGTACATAACTCTTTTATATGATTCATAGTCATATTGTTTATTCTTACTGTGTGATACTGTTATGTGATCATTCTCATTTACTTTCAACTTTCATCTAGAACCCCAAAAATGCCCTATTTGTTAACACATTCCGCGTCAAGAAATAAAATGCAATACGTTTGTATATAGGCACATACATACTTTGTTTGCCAAATGGCTGCAAATTAAAAACAGCCATATAAGGCCTTTTGCTATGCAGTTCTTTTTGGGGTCTCTCAGATACATATGTACATATATCTTAAAACTTTCACACATACAAACATAATTTGCATTTGTGGGAGTACGTTCTGAATGAATTTGTGTATTCGCGATGGCCAGAATTGCAAAGTTTTTCTGTCCAGTCAACATAAAATTAGCTTAATATGTTTGTTTGTATAGCATGGCTTGCATGTATGTATGTACATATGTACATATGTATGTATGCATGAGGGGAAGTTCTTTCACTTTCACTCGCTTTTGCATTTCCACATTCCCCACTGCACTACCCTCAGTTCAAACTTCCCACTTGGATCAGCAATATTTTCTGGTAATTTCAGCATTTTCCAGACTTTTTTAGAAGCGCGTGTGGGTGGCCTGGCCAACGAATCTTTTTTTGGTAATGCCCTGATCTATTCTACTTGGCCATATATATATATATATACATATATATATATATATATATATATATATATATATATGGTGTATGTAGATTTGCATAGGTTTGTGATTTTGATTTCACCATATCGATTCGGTTTTTGAAAGTAGCATTTAACTAAATCGTGGACCTCCGCTAAAAGATGAAAATGTTGACCTTATTGCTTAATCGCATGATCATATTTAACGTCAACAAACTCCATCCCAGTTAATTGTGTAATCCGAAGGTGTGGAAAGAGGATGGTCAATCTTCGGTGTCTCCATTAAGAGCTTCTCCCTTTTCATCGGCCTGCACTTTCGTGATCACTCAGAAAAGTAACTGGCAACGCGTGATCTGGCTTGGCTGTATGGAGGTTAATTTACATAGTTACGAAACTTGTTTTCACACAGCCATCGATCGTCGATTGTCGATCAAACTGATGTGAGAAAAGATCGAAGTGCTTCGAAGAAGAAATCGGATGTGGAATCAAAAAAAAAAAAAAAAAAACAAATCCCTAAAGTTGTGCAACGAAAGCCCAATGGTTTAAGAAGTCCATAGATCAGTTGGTGATCGTGTCTTAAGAAATCTGAAATCTTTACGAAATACAAGCTGTGACTTTTTTTTGGGAAGGGTTGATCATCATCGGTGGGTAGATCTGTAGTCCTAAAATTTTTGTAGGGTGTTACTCATCTTTTCTTTTATATTAAAGAATAGAAAACTCTTCAGTTTATAGTAAATGATTCATGATCGCTTTATTTAGCCCATTTTGATCTTAACAGTGATCATACCAGTTTATTGTGTGGCGTTAGAAAGATATGGTGTGGTTGGAAAGTTTTGAGTTTCCCTAAACGCCACTTGATAGTTTCTTTGGATTTTTTCGGGACAAGTGGCTCCCGCAACGATCGGTTGGACATGACCTGCTGCCGGTTGTGGGAATCTCCCAGAGGTGCATCCTTCCAGGGAATGTCAACCTGTATCGGTCCTAACATGAACATGTGTTGCCGTTGGTTGGCCAGCTTTAAAATGGGGCTTTCCCGTTCAAACCAAACACACATGTGTGCCTGTGCCTCTAACTTTGGCTTAAATCGAAGGAGCGAAGGATCGGGCTCGGGTTGTGTTTTGGATTTCCCGTCGGATTAAGCAACTTAGTGCACAATCCATAGCGCTGACCTGCCCTCAGTTTCCTTTAGTTTCCTTCAGTTCCGACTGCCGGACAACCGTGTCTTTTTGCGGGTCAGCTCAGGTCAGTTTGTGTCCGTCCGGCTAATTGTAATCGTGGGAAAAACCAATCAGACGCAATATTCGGCCCTGGACAACGACCGTTTTTATTAGGGGGGGCAATATTAGCGTAATCCACATTTAGGGTTTGTGCCAGAGAAGCCGTAAAGAACTTGGCTTGCATTTACGGCCGCACCATAAACCACCAGGATGCGCAGGTATTTTCCGACCAATATCATCGTAGTACCTGTTCGATCCTTCATCGGGTCTTTTGGATTCAGGAATCAATTTGGCTTTTGGTTTGATTCAATAAAATGTTATCAATGGTTGATTTTTAGATTGATTTTCAGTTTTAATACCAATTTTCTTTCCATTTTAAGGTTTTAGATAGTAAATATATCTTATTTAATCGTGGAAGATAGAAAATTCGACATCAACTACAACCAGAATAGGTAAAACCTTATTACAAGTTTGTTTGTTTAAACGTTAACATAATAATGTAATATTTTATACATTTTTATTGACGTGTGGCAATTGTAGTGGCACTTTCGGATGTCATCCCAAAAAAAAAAAAAAAAAATAAAAAACCTTAGTCGTTTATCATAGCCGTCTAATGTTGATGGGTCTACCGGAGATGTTCCGATGATGAATGGATCCATATCCGGTAGCTGGCAAGATTATTGAATACGTGGTCATGTTTATGCATATAGCTTCGATGTCGATATTTGGTGATTCAGCTGGGGACATCGCAGGTGGCCATAATTTAAGGCGGCGGTATCTCTCGTTTAAAAGTTAAATGAGCTACCAGAGACCTCATTAGATACGCACCCCCCGTTTGTTCGTTTGTCCGCCTGTCTGGCTATCTATCAGTCTATCTATCTACCTATCTATCAATCCATCTCTCTATCTATATGCATGCTTCTATATCTGCGATATACGCGCGTGGCATGAACAATCGGCTGTGGATATCGGCTGCACAGTAGCCAGCCGACATCGCCACCTGTCCATAAATCGCTCAGACCGAGGAGCCCATGTCACTATGGTGTACAATACTATGCTATACGCAGTGTGTCAGGGGGGAAACGCACCCGAAATACTAATTATGGGTATGAAATCTATGGGGCGTCGTCATAAATCAAATTCGAATTCCGTTCGCAGGCGTTACATTGGCACCAAATAGTAAGTGTTTTCGATCTAAAACCGACGTACCATTTCGGTTATACGAAAGAGAAAGGCAGAGATTGTAGATAAGAATCGGATGGGATCGGATCTCTGTCGCATACCAAACACTGGACACCGGGAATGATTTGTGCCCAAGTGTCCCATGTCAACGGGCCATCGCATTAGTGAAGGCAAAAAAAAAAAAGAAAACCCCTTCGCCGAAGATCGTTTTTGAGATTTAGAAAAAACCACCCATATCTTTCATTTTGATTTGTGACCCTTTGTCGTGGTAGGGGGATTTAAGATTGGTCCTTTCTCAAAGTCGATAGGATGTACTTGTCTTTTTGGTTTGCAGGATTGCATTTATGATACATAGTTTAAATCCTATGACTACATGCTGAACATATTATAAGTTTCAGTTCAAGATTGTAGCATTGTAGCATGGTTAGCTTTTTAGGTCTGGTATTCCATATATCCCCCTGCTGTTTTCGGTCCCCACCTCTTAAAGCACACTTCTCCAGTGCCTACTGTACGTGGGACATCCAACTGAGCTCCGGAATGGGGTTTGTTTATAGGGCTGGGGTCAACTATCTATGTAAATCCAATTTGGGTCCGATAACGCATGTGCGCTGAACATATGGGGCATAAAGCATGCTGCAAATGCAGCAGGCGGTGGAGAGGTGGTTTTTTTTTTTTTTTGTCGAGAGGAGGTGAACAAATAAAATTTTATTCCTTGGGAGGGCATACAAATAAACTTTCTGGCCCTGCTTGCGGACAGACATTATGTGCGCATTATTTCGAATATATGTATACATATATAGATTAATTATTTCCGAATATTTATGTGTGTACGTCTTTGTTTGGTTCGCATTTGGTTTTTTAGATTGGGAACAGATGCTTTGGTATTTTGTTTTTTTTTTTTTTTACCAAAAAGTATATGCTTATTTGGATGTATTTACTTGTCATTTTGCTGTACAGAAAGTACTGAACGTTATAAGAATTTCTAGCAGGAGAATAACGAATATTCAGGCAATTAAAGGCACTCCGGGACTTGAGCACCGGGTTTCCTTTTCCTTCTGAAGGTCAGAGTTTCAAAAGGGAGCAAGAGCAACCCTTTCAAAGGTAAAGTTCAAGCTCTACAAAATGTGCCCACTGTACGTGTGACTGTGAGTGTTTGCGTATGGGTTTCGGTATGGGTCTCGGTATGGGTTTGAGTTTGAGTTAGAGTTTGAGTTTCGGTTTTGGGATACCTACAATCCGACAGTTCCAACCGTCCCACAATAATGCACTCACCAACACACCAACGCCAACCCATCGAGAATCCATATCAGCATGGAGGAACAATAACAAAACGCCGCAATAACAAAACATTCGTGCCCGGGACAAATGGACAAACGGGCAACCGAAACGGACGGAAAGTTCAGACATGCACACTGGCACACCTACGTTCTTAGAACTACAGGCATGGACAAGAAAATAGGTCTAAGATATTTTATTCAATTGAGATAATACAATAATAATAAGGGTTAAGAACAAGACAACCAGGCGGTACAATCCAAAAAATATTTGATAGTTTATTAGATATTAAAATATTAATTCAATTGCGATGAAACAGGAAAATTTTAAGACAACCATCAAAATTCTTATAGCTTATTGTTGTTATTGAAAACTTCTACTCTTTGGGTGCTATTTAAGTGGCCATTGGTGTGCACTTGCACACAGACGCATTCACCATGTATAAAGGCAGGCCAAACAAACGCGCACAGAGGCGTCGCAGTTGACCGAGGCAGCGACGCGGGCAGAGGCGTCGGCAGAGTCAGGCCAGACAGTCTGTCGCCAGAAAAATCCACACTCACACATGCAGCACTGCACTCACACACACACACACACACACACACACATAGACGGGGCTTGCACTGCGAGAAAAGGGGGGTGTGTTACAAAGGGTATGCCAAAGTTGGCCAGCGGGGTGGGGGGAGTGGTCAGCGAAGGCGTCGACGTCGTTGTCGCTGCCCACTGTTGTTGTATCTCGCCTGAGAAATCGCTCGAAAAGCAAGGCTCAAAGCTAAATTCCATTTAGATTATGCTCTGCGGCTCTTGTGCTTCTTCTTCTTCTTCCTTTCGTTGCACTCAGAAAAAATGTTGATATTACGCAACGTGCAACTACACCTACATCTTTTCATAGAGTGCACGCAGTTTTAAGCATTTTGGTTTTTAGTTATATTCTTTATAGCTGAAGTGCTACTTTTTATTAGTGTAGTAGTATCATCGTGTTTTGTTCAGTGTATCAATTCGTGTTGTTGTTGGCGCTTTTGACGAACTGAACGCGTTGCTTGGGAGGTGTTACTCTATGGAGTGTGCACACACTCACACACACACACGCAATAAACCCCAGCAAAACACACTCTCCGAAACGGCCACTCGATGTGGAGTATGTGTGTGTGTGTGTGGTGTGTTTGTATCTGTGTGTGAGTGCGAGTGCAGTGTGCATTGCATTGCCAGACCGTCCGGCGCGCATAACGTCATCGCCACTTGGAATAGGGTCAGTGGCGTCTTCTGCGAAGGGGATTTCTTATAAAAAGGCACACAAAACAGGCTGCGCAGACGTAACATTTTCCCAAGAAAGTATGCAGTACTTTATAAAATGTGAGCAACGTAATACTATGACCATAAGATCCCATTTATTAGATGCAACAAGCTTTGGAAAATATTTCTAGCCCCCTTTTTTTGTGCCACGCCCCTGTTCGGCCATTCGAGTACGAATATTATCGCCCACGATTTTTGGTTTTTGTTGCTGCTCTACTGTTTGTTTTCGATACCCAGGCACACAGACGCACACACAAACACGCATTGAAGTACACAGGAGGGGGTACTTGAGTTCTATGGCTCGAAAAGTTCTATGGTCCGTCCGTGAAAGAAAGAAATATTCAAACAAATTTCATCAACTAACAATCGAACGTTAAGTTTCATTTGCTATGTAAATGTAAATCGATCGGTGATAAGTCGGATGTAGCTACTATTTGGAAAAGCTTATATACATTAGTATGTATATAAATTCTGAAGAAAACAGGTTAAGTATTTTTGGGTTACCATCCTCTGGGCGAATAAAATTATCCTTAAAAGTGTCCTTTGATATAATTGAATAATATAGAGTTAGTACTTTTAAATTGGCCACCTGCTGCAGTCATTAAAAATTGGTTCGAAAATATTTAATCTCATGGAACAGCAAATTTAACTCAAATGAAACCGAATCCTGCCTATGGCATTTGCGCTGATACAAAAGATGGATTATCCCGCGAATTCCTTGGATCTTTTGTCGACCCTTTCGGCCTGTCAGATGGCATATTCCTCAGGTGCCCGGCTGTCTGCAGATTTTATGTGAGTTTTTGGGGGATAAATCAAGTGAGGGGCGGCGGTGCAAGGGGGGGGGGGTCAGTTTGGAGATCTCCAGTCAAACTGTACTAAAGATAGAGCCGAACACGTTCCCAGTGCTGCCACACAGATACACACCAATACCAATGTAAGAAACAAAAAAAAAAAAAAAAACTACAAAAAAAAAATACAGGAAACGCGGACGCCAATGGAGAAAAAAAAACAGGGGCAGGGGCAGGGGCAGTGGACAGTGGACGGGGGATAAGTGCATATGTGGCCCCTGAAACTTAACACTTCTTTGGCTCCGGCTGCGAATATTAAAATACCCACTTAAGGCCAACAATAACAGCGGCAAGAAGCAGAGAAAATGTGAAAAGGAGGAGCTAGAATTGAACTCAAGTACTTTCGTCTCGCACTGAAAGAAAAAAATACATTTATGTATGAATATGAAAAAAAAAACTATCTTAATATCATAGTGCTATTTTATTTACATGAAATCTATAAACTAAAATAGCGACTCACTAAGCGTGAAAAATCGAAATAGATCTAAATAATATTATAGCCAGCATTTCTCGCAGTGCACAAACATGATCTGGCATTGGCGCCCGTGCGTCTGAATATGGAAATCGAAATGGGTCCGAGTATGGGTGCGTTGTATATGGAATGGGATGGGATGTGGATAGGAGGACACTTGAGTTTTAGGCCGGGCTTATCTGCATTCTAGGCGAAGGGAGGGGAAGCGAAAGGAAAGGAAACCACTCGACGGCGCACTTGAGAAGCGGGAGAAGCAAGCGGCAGTCTGCTGCATGGATATTAACTAATTGTCGGCCACAAAAATGCATGGGAAGGCGATCGCAACACGCCATTTAACACATTTGCACGCTTCCAAAGTGTTTCCTTTTCGAATTTGCTTTGTATATAGTGGTTTACTCTGGCGAGTGACGGGGGTATATGCATTTTATTTTTTAGTTTGGGTTTTCAATTTAAGCTTAAGATGTGAAAATCTATACTTATACTTGTCTATACTCATTATTTCCGATTAAGCTTTCTGCAAACGTTCGCTTACTTTCGGTTATACAATAAATAATGTTAAAAATCTGAATAGCCTTTTTTCTAGATGTAAAATGTAGAATATTTTGAATATTGCGCCAACAGTGTGACCCCTGCTAGAACGCAGAAATGTTTTTTTGCGAGTATGTGGCAACGTTGGTCGTAAGTTTTTCCCCATGCGCGAACGGTCTCACCGATTTCCTGTAATGCATCATCGATAATCTATCGATTGCTGAGTAGTGCAAAAAAAGTGGGCAAAAAAGGTGCAATGTTTAGCGTTTAAGTGCGTTAAGTTGCTTTTGCGGACGACAACAACAACACCAGCAGCATTGCCGGTCAAATTGATCTAATTGATTTTCGGGCAGTGCCAACAGCAACTAAAACCAAATTAATAAATGAATCCCTGCGCATACATAAACATATAAAAACACACACACACACACATACATTCGCATAAAGGACGCGAACCGAAAAGGGAAAAACAAACACAAAGGAAAAAAAAAGGAAAAAGGAGAGCGCAGCTTTTTCAGAAATTGGGTCATTTGTTGTTGTTGTTGTTGTTGTTGCTGCTGTTGCTGGTGATTTTCAAACGAATTTCATTTGTTGCTGTCGTCGTCGGTTCGGTGTTGTTGTTGTTGTTGCTGTTGTTGCAATGGTCGTGGACGTTGTTGTCGCTGACAGCTAAATGTTATGGCAACACTTGCAACCTGAATTCGTGTGGGTAAGTAGTGTTTGCATTTATGTTGAATTTATTTTAACTTATATACCTTATACTTAACTTATTTTTGTGCTTTTCGCCAAATAACTATTCATATTTGGCAAAAATTAATAGTGAGGAGCGGAAAGCGAAAGGATAATAGGGTAGCGGAGACGAAGCCTTATATTTCCACCAGAAAATCCTGGCACAATTTATGACAACTCTACACTTGTGTGTGTTTGTGTTGGTGAGTAACTTAACAACTATGACTTCTTTTTTTTTTTTTTGCTATGTTAAAAAAAAAATGTGATATTTCATTATTCAGTTTAGTTTGAAGTAATAGAAATTCAAAAGTATTTGTGCTATATTTTATTATTTACTCCCTAATAACCAATGCCTATTCCTTTCTATTCGCAGAGTGAGACAGCGGAGTAGCTTCTTCAAATCAAAGGATACCACTGCAGCAGCCATCCAGCCAGGAGCCTTAAAAAAGCTGTTCAGCTTGAGAAATCCGAAACGCAGACTATAGACAAATAATACCACCAGATTCATTCCGTGCACAATGAGCGTGGTGGGTAAGCAACTAAATCCGGTGCAATCCTCCGGTGCAGGCGCAGTGACAACGTCTTCCTCCGCGGCCGCAGGATCCTCTTCTTCGAACAGTGGAGTGGAGGCCAACGGCGGCAGTGGAGGATCGTCGGGAGCTGCAGCAGCGGGCGCTGGTGCCTCCGGTGATGCCAAACGGCCTGCGGAGTCTTCCAGCGTGACTCCCGACGAGGTGCTCCATCTGACCAAGATCACGGACGACTATCTCTGCTCCGCCAATGCAAATGTGTTCGAGATTGATTTCACGCGGTTCAAGATTCGCGACCTGGAGAGCGGCGCTGTGCTCTTCGAGATCGCCAAACCGCCGAGTGAACAATATCCGGAAGGACTGTCCTCGGATGAAACCATGCTGGCGGCTGCCGAGAAATTGTCACTGGATGACACTGCCGATCCAAATGCCGGACGCTATGTGCGCTATCAGTTCACACCGGCATTTCTCAACCTCAAAACAGTGGGAGCCACGTAGGTTATACAGTATTTGCATTTGTTTTAAATGCCTCTCAATTTGTAAGTTTCCCTTATTTGCAGTGTGGAATTCACTGTGGGCAGCCAGCCGCTTAATAATTTTCGTATGATCGAACGCCACTTCTTCCGCGATCGCCTGCTAAAGACGTTTGACTTTGAGTTCGGCTTTTGCTTTCCATTTTCGAAGAATACGGTTGAGCACATCTACGAGTTTCCTAACCTTCCACCCGACCTAGGTGAGCAATTTTTACATAATCCCAGCCAGCATGACACGCAATTGAAAGTTGCTGCCAAAAGTTGAAGGGGTTTGTGGGTCAAGGTCGTTTACGATTTGCGCCTGTGAGATGAGGCTTCTATTGGTCAGATTGCGAGCAGCTATCATGGTTTTTATTTTTTGTTATCGGTTTGTAGGATGTGGACTTATTAATGAAATGCAATTCACATAAATATGTTCGTTCGTTTTCCATTTTTTTTTAGTTGCTGAGATGATATCGAGCCCCTTTGAGACGCGCTCGGACAGCTTTTACTTTGTGGGAAACCGACTCGTCATGCACAACAAAGCCGACTACGCCTACGATGGCGGCAATATAGTCTAGAAACTCAACTATAATGGAACTGCAACTAGAGCAAAACTAATAACTAAAGAACTAGAAACTACAGAAGCTGTGAGACAAAATCAATGACTTGTCACACACACACACACACGAAACACCCACTCAATGTCAACAATCACACTCACAAACACATCGAATCGAATCGAGGAATATTATCACAGCCATTTTAGCCTTAGCACACCAAAGTTTTACCCACCATTCCTGTTTGATGTATTTAGCATCAAGATATGATCTCCTGCAAACGGAAACTAACACACAAACACAACAACAACACACTGAAGCACGCGGATTGTGTTCATTTATCAATGATTTCCACTTTGACTATATAATTTTAAGTGCTATGTGATTTCCCTTGATTTATATATGTATTTGTACACACTTATTTAATCCTAATAAGTAAGGACACTCCACACACACACCCAACAAGAAACAACAAATACATATATATAAAATACGTACGTATACACACACGCACACACAGAACTTATGAGAAGCGAATTGGAAATTTTCAAAAAAAAAAAATTGAGGAAAATCCATTTGCCGTCAATTTTTGTATGCAGCATACGAAATCATACGAAATCTATCAGCTTCTTCATGGCATTTTTTTCGTGTCTGTGTATGTATATTTTTTAAACAAAAACCAAATGGAAAAAGACGAACGTAACTGGAAATCCAAAAAAAAAAAAACACTAACGATTACACGCCGAACAAGAATGATAAATTAAATTACATTTTAAATGTACATACACCACTATAAATTGAAACTTTTCTAAGGGGGTTAAATCGAGGGCATTTCGTGCACTAAAGGTGCTTAAGAAATTTATTATATTCTGAAAAATCATCAAGTTCAGAACGCTTATATCAAAAAAAAAAATATATATATTGCTATCCCGCTCTTTTCGGTGAAGATTCTTGAAGATCTGCGTAGATCGTTGAAGAATGTCTTCTCGAGTTCTGAAGTGAAATTAATTTGAATTCCCGTTCCCAAGAAAAACAAAGCGTTCACTTTCCAATTTAGCTAAAGTCGATCTACGCGATTGACTTCTTTGTACATTTGGTTAAAATATCAAAATTTGGTCTACTCAGTTCTATTCAGGAACTCGCTGACTATTGTTAGAAACTCCTGCGGCTTTTCAAAGTGCACTAAATGTCCGGCATCCAGCCAGTGGATCTCAGAATTGGGAAACATTTTCTGTATCTGTGGCCATTGCTCGCGTCTAATAAAGATGGCAAAAAGATTCAATTAGTTTAGTTTACTTAGCACCTCGGGATCCAAGTTACCTCATGTAAGGTGATCGCGTGCCGCAAATGAACGTAGTGGGTCCCGTGTACGGCGGCAGTTCCTCCAAATTACTCTGATATTTGTCGAAGCGGGTGAGGAATTCACGAAGAACATGGGCATTGCAGGCCCAAGAGAAACTATAGGAAGATTATCTCATTTTAAAGCGGTTCCCAAAAAAGGCCAAATACATATGTGGCAAACTTACGCGCCGGTGTCAGGATTTTTTCGGAGATTCAGCATGATAAAGTCAACGGTCTCGTCTTCGGTGGCTTTCAGTAGTTTTTCCCGTGCAATTTTCCTGCCCTCAGACATGGACATGCTTGGCGAAAGGTCCAGGGAGACCATCGCGTCGAAAATTTCCGTCATCTCGCCCGTGGAACGGGGCACGCTAATTGGCGATATGTCCACCACTATCAAACGTTCCACCAACTCGGGCTATGATAATGGAAAAATGATTGTTTAACATTTAACTCAGTTTGTGCATAAGGCGCAACACTTACATATTTTCGAGCGAAGTACATCATGGACCTGCCGCCCATGCTGTGACCCATGCAGGCGGCATTCGGATGACTGCGCTGCTCCATAAACAAACGCAAATCCTCGCTCATCGCTTTGGAATTGTGGACACTCGAATGTGGACTCTCGCCATGATTCCTCACATCGATGGCGTACACCTGTAGGTTAAAATAAATACACATTGGCTTGAGCATTGATACTTTGGCTAAACGCATAAATTGGTAAGCTCACCTTTCGGGAAACTTTTCGCACCAGAGCCTTGCTAATTCCTCGCCAATTTTGCTTGGAACCAAAGAGTCCATGATATGTGAGCAGTGGTGGACTCGTCTCTGGATTCTCGCCGGTGTACGAATCGAAGCTTAGTTCAACGGGATCCGGTATTTCCGAGGAGTACTCCCTTCTGACCACCAATTGGGTTCGCAGGATCTTTCCCGCGGGAAATGGAAGTGAACGTAACGATTTCGTCAGGCGCTGCATTTGGTGGCCCCAGTGTGTACACACGCCACCGGCGGGAAAACTAATTGGGCAGTGGTATGTTGCCGCCGAGGGGGGTTCGTTGCTTTGCTAAAGTTGCGTAATTATTGTTAATTTGCAGCAATTTCGATAAATTTCAACATTTTGCCAATTGTGTACGGAGTCCAGCTGACCGGTGTTTTATTTTTCGACAACATGTAGTTTGGCAATTGTCAAGGGCGTAGATGAAAAAACTAATTATACAAATTTTAAGTCATGAATATAAATATACAATATTTTTTGTAGTCGTTGAAAATGGTTTGGTTATAAATAGATTAGAAACACGTTTTTCTTATAAATTTATCTTTGACAATTAACCGTTATCATACTCTGTAATTTTTTGCATACACCTAAGCCATTTTATCATAAATAAGCACATAAAATATGTGCAAGTATTTACCAAATATTAATGGGGCTCTTAACCCCTTACGACCCCTTCCAAACGATGGCTCTGTTGACAAAGTGGCAACACTGGCGCGCAAATATCTCGATGCTAGCCATGGCATGAACCATTTTGGATATTTACTTAGTCATGTCTGTGCGTCAGCCACATAAGCTAAGATAACATCACCGACTAGGCACGCACGCTTTTCGCCGTATTTCCGGGCACGCCATGCACAGTCACACTGGCAGCTGCCATATTCTTTAGGCAAACGTTTTCTGTCGGAAACAGTTTTTTCATTAACACAAAAAAAGGCATCCAGAGCATTTGCTGTAGCACAAAAACATCGAATTTCCAACGCTACCAGGTAAACCAGTCGCCGCCGAGCCGCCGGAAAAACGGGCTTTCCAGTTCGTCTTTAGCGGTAAAAAGATTGAAGGAGGAAAGCGCGGCGCTGACGTCGGCAGCGGTAGAGGCAGCGCAGCGGCGCTCTTGCTCGCATTCACACTACTCAAACATAGGTAAGCAGCAACAAGAAATCAAGCATATTGTCAAAATCAGAGCAACAAATTGATATATTTTCAAGTATTCTATTTTTCCCCTCCAAAAAAAAAAAAAAAAAAAAAAAAATGAAATGAAAACTGAACTAGAGAATGTAAAAAAGTTAAGTTGCAAAAGTAACACAAAAAACCAGTTAAACGTTCAAGTAAAAGTCAGTAAGTGAATAAAAGTGGTTAAAGTTGTTAAGAAAATTCAATTTCGGTCGCGAAAAGTGCGAAAAAGTCCGCAAAAATGCAAATACTTAACTCTCCTCTGTGTGTGCGCCTGTGTGTGTGTGCGTGTCCTTAACTGTGTGTGTGAGAGGGAAAGAGAGCGCCAGAATAGAAAGAATTTTTCAAATTGCACTGCGCTTACAATCTCGCTCTCCCTCGCTCTTTGTTGTCCCTCGTTCGCGTCAAGAAAATTAATCAAAAATAAAGTATAAAGAGAAATAAAAAAAGAAAAAAAGATACTGGCACACACACAATATAATCAATTAATTAAAAAACATAAAAGCTTATAAAAGAAATGAAGGTAAGAACCCCACTAAAAGTTAAAAGCAAAAAAAAAAAAACTTATTCTGTCATTCCCACAAATATAAAAAAAATCCTATATCAAAATCGATTGTTATCGCGTTATCGGAGCTATCGGCATTTGTTTGGGGGCTTTTGACCTTGACTTTCGTTTCTATCCCCTTTCTATTAAGGCCATCCCCTATCTGCTCCTCCTCCTATTCACAATTATTAGTTATCGACCCAGTGCGATGCTCGCCTCGATTATTGCGATTACATAATATTAGTTCTATCGATTTTCTTATCGATTCTTTTGTAATTGACAATTAGAATACCCACGTGGTTACAATCAACATGAATCGAAACTGGACAGACAAATGTCTTTATTCCTTGCCGACTTAGTATACTTGCTGTTTCGATTCAAAACTTGTCCACTCAATTAACCGGTAATCGTCGCCAGAAGCCCCCAATAAAATATCGACTTGCTTCGCTAGTTTTGCCCCGGTGACATTCCCCTCCCACCAGGACGTGGTGGCTTTTAATCGTCTGAGCCTTGTCCAAAGCGTTGAGTATATTTAGCCATGCCAGAAAAACTAATTCTCGATCTGTTCGAATCTCCTGCAGAAACGCCAAGGAACTAGTTGGTCGCACCGGCGTAAGGCGAACCCATGGTCCTTGACATGGAATCGGACGATTCTCATGCCAGTTCGGCGTCCAATTCCTCGGAGTCACGGTCGAATTCGCCCACCAACGACAAGGATGAAGTTGTCGCGGATCATGGTGGCGAATCGCCTGGCGGAGGTGGCGACCCCATACTGGATCGGTCCGATCGAGCCCCCTCCACCAGTAGCTCATCGTCCAACTCCAGTTCCAGTTCGAATCGCAGTGACCTGTCCAAGAAGCAGAAGAAGAGCTCGAGCAGCAGCAGCGGAAGTGGCAGTGGCAGTGGCAGTAGCTCTTCCAGCGGCTCCTCTAGCGAGGATGAGGGCGATCAGGAACCGGAACAGGAGGTGCAGCGTCTTTCCGAGCAGCAACGGGAGCAGCAGCAGCATTCGCCGATAAATGAGCGAGAGTCCGAGTCTGCTGCTGGAACGCCTGTTAATGCGGATCAACCTGGTTCGCCAAACGCTAAGTCACAGCCTAGCTCGTTCCTCTCATCCGTTCGCAGTCGAAGCGTCAGTCCCCAGCTGTACAATCAGGCTGCCGTGGATCTGAATATCAGTCACGACGACCTTAGCGATGTCAGCGACATCGAGGGTGAGGAGAAGCGAACCTCATCCAAAAATTCAATGCGTCCGGCGGATGAGAACGAGGATGGCGCCATTTCCAATGATTCACTGCCCACTCTCGGCGAAGAGGATGAGGTTGAGCAAAAGCAGTCCACGCCTAACGGCAAAGCGTCAAGCGGGGATGAGAAGGAGCCTTTCGCAAAAGAAACCCATGTGAGCTCTAGTTTCGAATTGTAGTTTCTAATCTAAATAGCTTGAATCATTAATAACTCAAATGTATTTCAGACCGACGACGCGTCCAATGGACTTGCACCAGCGACCGCTTTGCAGGAGGACTTGGTCAAAACTCATGACGACGACGCCTTGGACTTCGAGGCGGAAGAGGGCGAGTGTCCGGAGCAGGCAAAGGAGCCTTCACCGATGGAGAGCACAGCCAACGAAACAAACCAGACCAAGAGTACGACCAAGGTGTCGCAAGACGAGGGCGATGACGACGGCGAGGTGGATAAAGACGGCGATGATAAAGACGGCGATGACAAAGACACACGCAAGGATGGCGCTGGCAATGGCTGCTTGGAGGATGGCGCAGGCAATGACAGCCGGAAGGACGACGCAGGCAATGGCTGCCTGGAGGAAGGCGAGGAGGAAAAAGATATAGTGTCGGTGTCGACTTCATCCAGCCAGGAAAAAGTGGAAGAGGGGGAGCTGGAGGAGGGCGAGGTGTCCGATGAGGATGAAAAGCGACCGGAGGAGACTGAACCGAAGCCGGTGTGTCGATTCTACACTCGGGGTCAGTGCACCTGGGGGATGAGCTGCCGCTTCCTGCATCCTGGCGTCACAGACAAGGGCAACTACACAATGTTCGACAACGTTATACGGCCGGTCCCGATGCAGGGAGGTTCAACTGGAGCCAGCGCCCCAGCAGCCCCATCATCGACCGCTGCCCCTCGTGCCGGAGGGAGTGCCTATAGTTCCCACGCCTCGGCGACTGCTGACTATCATGATTATCGAACTGAGCGGCCATTGCATCACCGACCGCCGCTCCTTCATGCGCCCAGTATTTATGGTGCACCCGTCCACGACGCCCGCACTCTTTTGCCTGACGGAGCTCCGGTGGTGGTGGAGAATGCCTGGGAGCGCGGCCTGCGCACCGCTAAGGAGATGATGCGAAAAGCCAACAAACGCAAGGAGCAGGACATGGACTTTGAGGACAAGAAGATGAACCTAACACTGTCGCCCGATGAAATGGAGAAGGATTCGTACTACCTCAAGGATCGGGGCGGTAGCAGCGCCCGATCACCGCCGCCTCCTTCGGCCAATGTGCGCGAACAGCCACTCAATCCACTCAGTATGCCTCTGTCCATGCATCCGCATGCCGTTGCCCATGCAAATCCTCGTGCTCTTCTGCCCTTGCAGTACTCCGTTTACGGACCGCCACCCGATCGCTACGGCCGACCTCAGTATATGCCACCGCAGTACGATGATGTGGATGCGTACGGCCGTATGACTAGATATCGCGAATTGCCGCCCCACCGGATGCCGCACTATGAGGACGATCGCCGTTCGAGACCAACGCGCGAGGTCATCGTACAGCGTGTGGAGGCCGCTGGACGTGGTGATGAGTGGAGTGATCCCTGGATGCGATCCAAGTCCGTTGGCCGGGGATCATATGAACGCGAGGATCGCCGCCGTCGAGATAGGCGCAGCTACAGCAGCAACTCGTCGTATTCCACCTCGAACAGTTCGCAGAGTGACTCCAGCTCGGACTCGTCGCGCTCAAGCAGTCCGTCCGATCATAAGCGGCGCTACGGTTCGCACAAACTAGCAACCGCGACCGCTACTTCACGCCGCCATGGCGGTCGTGCGGCCCGTTCGCCCAGCCAGATACCGCGACGCCCCCGGCGCACTTCCAGTGAGTATTAGTTGAAGTCTCTTAATTGCTAGGAGTACCTTCATTTGTCAATTTTCTCATTTTAGAGGGAAGCCTTTCGCCTTCATATAAGAGACCAGCTGTGGACAAGCGTGGCGTTGGACACAGTCCGTCTTCCAAGCGTAAGAAGCTGTCGTCGCCAGCACCCAAGAAGTTTGACAAGTTGCGACGCCGTCGCAGCTCGAGTTCTTCAGACTCAGGTAAGGGGGATTATCGTACTTAACCAATAATCTAATTCTAATATGGATATGAATCATTTCTAGACTCATCGGATACGTCGTACTCCGATTCGGAATCGGGATCGTCGTCGTCGGACAGCTCGTCGGGATCAAGAGAAACGCCCCAGAAGCGTGTGAGGGCCACCGACAAGGCGCTCAACGAGCGGAAGCTTATTAGCAAGCGTAAGGATGGCTTTCAATTTATTTTGTTCTTAATATTATCAAGTAATAATATGCATTGTTTTCATCTTCACAGCAGCTGAACAATCAACCAAGAAGCGCTCGCCTATTTCCATTGAGATTAAGAAAACATCAAACATGGTTGGTGTTTCGGCGTTGGCCTCAGCCAGCAACTCAGCCGACTCCGATGCGGAGAAGGATCACGATAACGGTAAGGACAAGGAAAAGGATCACGTTAAGGAGAAAGACAAGGATTGCAAAGAGAAGGACAAGGATAAGGACGGCATGAAGGACAAAGAAGGCAAAAAGTCACGCCGTGAGGAGCTGCTGAAGCAATTGCGCGCCGTCGAGGATGCGATCGCCAAGAAGCGTTCCAAGCTAAACTGATCAAGCTATCTGCTCACTTACACTTACACTTACACTTACACACCACCCCCCAATCAGACCACTTGCTCCCTTCCACTCCCTGGCAAATAGCACCTCCCTAAATCATCCATACACAAAACTAAACATATCCGATGGATATCGGAACGGCATCAAAAAATACTTAGAGGTTACACAACATTCGCATCGTATTCGATATTGCCTTCGCCTGGGTGCAGCCGCTCGATCGCCATACAATTCAATGCATTTAGATTTAATAATCATTATCCATTTTCCTACCCTGACTATTGCCAACTGAAGAGCATCAATACTATGTTTATAATAGAATATAAATAAATGCCAACACTAAAAACATGTGCCATACTTTTGTCTATTCAACTACGAATCATAGATTAAGAATACTTTAAACATTTAAATTACGCATATTTGGGATGATGCTGAACCATTTTGAAATTTTGTTGGTTGGGTTGGGTAACCCCGTTCTCTATAAACCTGCCCAGCTGCCTGGTATTTTTTCCCATAGATTGGACAATTTTCCCCGGCCAGCGTGTGCGTGTGCGTAATGCGTGGCAATTTCGCGCAGTGCTTGTGTGTGTGTGTGATGGTGGGTGTGTGGATGGGGGCAGGGGGAAAACCTATTTAGATGACGAATCACAGAAATTTGGCCTCATCAATGTCTGTGGCTCGTGGATCGGAGTGCGTGTAAGAGTGTATTACATTTCGGGGTTTCATTTTTTATACATGCACATATATATTATGGTTTATTTTTTATTTTTTTTTGTCCTTTTCGTTTTGCAATCTCTTGTGCCCGTCATCGTGTGTCCCATTTTTGGCAATCACTGGCGGCAGCAGAAGCTGTCACAAGACATTGTCATCATCCAGAGACCAAGTCAAGAGCGACACCACCACAGACGCAATGGAGGAGTGGGGGCAATTCATCCACCTGGTCACGTCTCCATGTGCGTGAAACGACCATACATGTGTCCATAATCGACGGAGTTCGCAGCACAGGATACGCTCGAAAAAAAAAATTGTGCTGAAAAGTATGCTACAAAAATTATTTACGCACGGAACTCTTATCAAACACGTTATTATGACACATGAGTATTGTCTTCTAGTAACTGATAGATTAAATATCAGTATTACACTTACAAATACAATACAAATACAATAGTATATAATAGATAAAAATTCGAATATTAATTTTGCGCGATTGCAGTTGATTTTTCTCAGTGTATCTCGTTCCTTTTTTTAAGCCCAGCGGACTGCTTCGGAAATAGTGTAATAAAGGCCAGCTGAAGCTGCCGCCAAAACCGCAGATTTACATTCAGATTTACATTCGACTGAAAATGAAACTGAAACTGAGACCGCGTGCCTGAACTCCGCCCCCTTTTGCTTGGGATTAGCGAATTCATCTGCCATTTTTATTTTTTTTATTTTTTGGACACCTTCGCACCACCCACAATGCACTGAAAAAGCCACACATGTGTGTGTGTGCGAAATGAAAAAAAAAAACAATCACGAACAGATTTATCGCATTCATATTCAGCCTGATGCGAAATGTGACCAAGAGGGTGAAAAGCGGGCAGGGGAGGCCGCAAAAAATGAGTTCAACTCCCCCGCTCCCCCGCTCCGCCCAACGGGCAACTCCCCGCCAAAACCACGAAATGGGATTACATTACTCAAAGAAATTTATTTTGACAGAACTAATATTTTGTCGCAGAGATCAGCCCCGGTCCTCATGTGGCTGGCCTGCCCATGGAAATCTGGACTCTGATTGCCTGTTTGCTGGAAATGTGTCTAAAGGAGGGGGGGAGGGGGGGGTGGTGTTGGCTGGACTGGGTTGAGTGGGTGGAGCAGAGTGGCGGGTGTGTGTGGGGCTTTATGTTGTGGAGGGGGGGGGGTAGGTGTTTGACACTTGCAATCCTACCTTTTTATACTCATTGTTTTCTTAAAGTTTTTGAATAAGGCTAACTAAAATGCTGCTAATACAGCTTTAAGTGTGGCGATCAATGACTAAACAACAACTGGCAAAAAATATAATTAACACTCAAAATATATTTTAATCCAAAGTGAAGTATGTGTAACGTTTCTTTTACAAAGTAAGGAAAATATTTGAGGCTGCTGATTGGGAGTTTATTACACATCTTATTGGGTTTTTTTTTCTTGTTGTTTCCGCACGTTGTCTTCATAAACGTCTACAAAGTTGGGCGTAAAACTGTAAAGTGGGCGTGGTTAGGGACTCGCTTTTTTGCTTCGATACACAAGGCAGTAAATATGTATGTATGTATATATATATATTAGATATGTACAATGTACACATGAGCATTTGCACACACACGTATTTGGCCATGTCCTTTGGCGTTGTCCCCATGTCCGTTTGTTGCCATAGCCGTTTTCTTTTTTGCCCGCCTGCTCAGTTTTCCCATTTTCCCCATTTCCATTGCGACTGCGTGTGGTGTGCTTTATTTTTACCCAAGCAAAAGTTTTCTTTGATGCAATATGTACAAACGACCCGACCAGCTAACGGCCACCAGAAAGGACCAAATGCGAATGGCTGATGTCCTGTGAGCGGGCTCCCCTTCCACACCCCCCCCCCCCCAACCACTTTTCTTACCCCACCCATTTGCAACTCGACCCTCACGTACGAACTTTGGCCATAACAACAACTGTGGCCATTACGAAGCCAAGCCATGTGATGCGAAATCACACACACACACATGTGCACTCGCAGAAAAAGCGGGTGCTTGTGCTATTAAAATCAAATAGACAACAAGAAGTACTTTTTAAAATGTGCATTAAAATGAGTATTAGACGTAAAACTTTCACATTGTAGAAGCTGTTATATATTTTAAATTCATTATTTATATAGTTGCCAAAAAATAAGCATTGTTCTATCTGTTTTTTTTTTCAGTGCAGCGGGTCCCTCGGTCCTTTTGGACATTCAGTGCAGAGGCGCGTTGGCAACCGCCTGCTACCTTGCCAGGACCTTCCGCCACCGCCAACAACAAGCGAGCAGGCGAACAACGGCAGCATCCAGGGCAGCCATCAAAAAAGGCTTTCAATGGTAGACGAGGTCCTGCCACTGCCACCACCCACTTGCCTCGCCACTCCACTCCACTCCATCACCCCATCACCCCATCACCCCATCACCCTTCCCGCCCCGCCGCCTCCTCGTCGACCTCCGCGAACTCGCCATCCTGCAAAGTCTACATCCGAAGTCCTGTTGTCCGTTTTCCCGTTGCCATGTTGGACGGCAATGGCGATATTTGCTTTCCTTTCCGCCATGAAACGGAATGAAATGCGAGGAGGCGGGATGGTCAGGGGGTGGCAAAAAGGGGCTGGTAAAGGGGTTGGCCGGACTGGCCTGCGAAATGTGGGTGGGCCGCGCACATGGGGTGGATATTTCGCCATTATTGTAGCAATTTTGATCAATGGCCCTATATTCCCGGCAAGCGCTGTCCGCCAACCCGAAAAGGACGAAGCAAAGGACCTACGACCTGCACACACAGCATCCAAATTATTCGGTAAGTGAAAATGCTGTTATATTCATATCTCAAGATTGCAAACTGTCCGTCTTTTTACTGAAAACTGAACTTTTGTTACAAATCATAATAGATTTGGGTATATCTAGGGTATCTGCTAGTCGTGCCGCTTTGAAATATTTCCTAGCAGCGGCTAACTTCTTCTCTCGGTTCTCGACTTTATATTATTATTTATTTTTGCCGCGTATGCAGAAATTCGTTGGGGAAGTCGGGGATGGATATTATTTGAGTCCTGGCCCCATGACCACATATACAAATAAAAAAAAAAAAAAAACCCCACCCACACCCGGCCATAGCACAGCCGAAGGACGCAGGACGGCACATATGTGCGACCACAGGCCATGACAACATTTTGGGCTAATCGAAGTTAACCCCTGGCTGCCAGCCCCTTAACCCCACGCACGCCCGTTGGCTTTGGCAATTTTTTATGCATGGCTCCCAGTTTGCCATTCAATTCGATTCGTTTCCTTTTCGATTCAGCCACTGCGACTGCCCATTAAATTTACGACACAAAACGCAGTCGGGCAAGCAAACAAACAACATCAGCACACACTCACGCACTCGTTTGCACTGAGAAAAACTGTCTACAAATATTTATTTAATTGAAAAATGCAATATATTGCATTGAAACAATTTGCAAGGATTTCGTTTTATATATCGATAATATCTAACATATTTTTTTTTGCCTATCAGCGAAGTTTTTGTCTCTTTTCTGGAACGTGCGAATATCATTTATTTTTCTCACTGTACAGACAGACAAACAAATCGAGGCATAGACAAACAAACAAACCGAAGGGCAAACATTTTTATAAAGTCGCCGACGACGCCAATGAGCAGCCAGGAAAAAATAAGAAAAGAAGGAAAATAAAAGAGTTGCTTATGATTGGGGGTTAAGGATTCAATTTTGTGGAATGGGGGAGTTTTCCCCAAAATAAAGGCAACTGTGACTGGGCCACATGTTTGTGGACATTTATGCAAACTTTTCCCATTTTTTTTTGCGCCTTTGGTTTTGGGAAAGGGCGCGGGCCAGTGGGGGGTTAAGGATATGGGTCCAGTATGCGAAGTTGCGTGTGTATGGTGGGTTAAGGTCTCTGTGTTTGTCTATTTCGGTTGGCATTTACTCAAATTTGATTTCGATTCGATTTGGGTTTCATTTATGTTCGAAAGGTAGCAATGCATGAATGTAACTTTTTGTTAAAATTTTGGGTTTTTCTGGTTTTCTTACATGGTCAAATTAATGCAATGAGCTCTTATTTTTGATCAGTCTTTAGCACCTCAATATCGTTTCAACGATCCAACCAGCATATTTACCTTTGTTTTTTTTTCCCTCTCTCACTTTCCGCGATAAGAACAGATGTTGCTAGCCAGCATGGTATATAAAATTACCGACAAGGAAAACGGATAACAAAACAAATAATAAATAAAAATTGCCCAACAAGGTGCAAATTAAATGAATTCAAATTTCGACTGCGGTCGCCACTATTTTTTGTTTTTTTTGTTGTTGTCAAGGGGGGTTGGGCGAGCAAGGGAGATACACCAATATATGGGACAGATGTCTTTAAAAGCGACTTTTTTATGCTACACACACACTCGAGTGAGTCCTGTATTCCTATCTGCCCATTCGGTTGGAGGTGGTTTTTAAGGACCAAGGGTATATGGCCTATATCAACTGTATTGCATTTACAGATAGTACAACAAATCAAGCGAATCGAAGGCATTGTAATAAAATGAGTTTTCACTTGTTCACAGGATATGCAAAGAATGTTCTAGCATTTCACAATAGTTTAATGAATTTTAAATCAGTTTAGTTTGATTATTAGAGTATCTGCGCTCCGTTGTGCTTGGCGTGCAAGGGTGTGCCATTCTTGTTTTTGAATAAAATGAAAAATTTGTAAACGTTCGCGATCTCATATGACGAAACGGGACATGCAAACTACAAAGGACGAGCAATAACAACAACGCGGCAACATGAGGGCCATTTCCACTTGGAACGTGTGTGTGTGTGTGTGTGTCTGTGTGTGTGAGCCGCCAGATTGCCGCAAGGTAAAAAAAAAGTGCACACAAAATCAACGCGACGAGTATCTCACATGTCCTGTATGTCCTGTGTGCGTATTCCGCTTTTTTATTTCTACCTATTTGGTTGCTTCTTCTTTTTTTTTTTTTTTTTTGCATATCACAGGGGGTTGGAATCATCATTTGAATAATTCGACATTTGCGGCGTCCTTTTCCGAGTCCTTCCACCTTTGATTTCCACCTTTCCTCGCGCCACAGCCGCGCATCGAATGACGAAAATTTCGTAATAAATAAATAATCCTTCTTCCCCCTTTTCCCTCTGCGTACGGGAAAAGCCGAACTGAACTGAAAAACTATGCCACGGCAGCGGGGAAAATTCGCTCGCAATTTGAAATTATGGATGAAAAGAAATGAGGCCATGCAAATGTGCGCTCGTATGTAGATACAATGTGGGTATTAAGGGTTGTGCGCTGCGAAGGGGTTAAGGCAGGGGGGGGGGGAAGGGAAGGGTAGGGGTAGGTGCTGGTGCCAATATCCGGAATCCGGACCTCATAAGCCGCATCGCAGCTAACCAAACGCGCGGCAGGCACTCACAACACCTGGCCAACATCATCTCATCGGCAATCGATATCCGCGGACAGTTGCTAGCCGAAATTCGAAATTCAATCGGATGAGGATGAGCGCATGAGGATGCGGGATCTCGAATTATACATACATATGTACATATGTAGTTACATTGCTGCCTTGGGGTAAGGAATTCGATTGATCTGAGGTGATGAGACCGCACCAGAAGGTGCACTTATTGGCTACATAAAATATAGTTGAATATCTATCCGGTGCTCTAAAAAAAAAAATAACTATTCAATTTCCATAACTCCATTTCCATTTACTTACAATTATATCTTTAACTATATACATTTTCCTTCCAAAAATCATTAAATTATTTTAGAAATATTAGATGTAATTCTTTGGCACAAAAGAAATTTCTGACTTAACAAAAATGTCGTCTTTAAAACTTAAAATGTGCCCGAATTTCTTACAGTGCATTGCACTGGGCATTAGCATCGTTAAATTTGTGTATTCGAAAACAGTTTTTGAAAAATTCATTTCCATTCTTTACGCTGCTGTCGTTTTGCAACCCTAACACAAAAATCAGCGAAATTTGCCTGTTGTGCCATTTTTTAATTTTTCGCCTTTTGTCATTGTCCTTACGTCCTTACGTCCCGGTCCCTTGTAACCCTCTAAAGCCCTTAACCCTTTTTTTTCCACCCATCCATACTGGCCGACACAGACCCTCGACCCAGACCAATTGCAATTGCAGTTTCGCCAATGTGCCGGAAAATGCACAAGATCGCAAAAAAAAAAAAAAAAAACGACAGTGGGAAGGGGTAAGAGAAAAATTCGGGAAACCCAAAAACCCAAATCCCAAATCCATCACGAGGTGTACAGTTGTGTGACCTTATCCGATCCGATTTTGCGATTTCGCTCAACTCATTAACCACTTGACTAATTGCTGCTGCAGCCGACGCCACTCCAAGGATAAATGGAATGGAATTTCCCCTAGTTTCGTGTGTGTATTTTTTTCACCTAAAAAAAAAAGAAAAAATGCGATAGACAGGCAAGGCAATCACAATGGGATTGGCGCCTTATCGCATTACACGGTCTCCTGTTTTGGCTTTTGTGGCCCTAATCGGTGCCTTCACACCTCGAACAATGCGGCAGCATCCGCACAGCGTCAAGTTCACACGCACTTTGAACCCGGTGGCAGAAAGGAAAACAGGATTGCCATTGAGGATCTATGGTCCAGGTTTCGGGTTCAGCATCCCCTAACTAACCACTCATCGTATTTTGGGGTAAAAAACAAAGTTTTTGACATTAAACTGCAAACATGATGTTATATAATACACATAATTGCTCGGCTCATGGGACGAAAAACAGCATCATTCATTGGCTCATTGGCCGGGCCGGAAAGTCAAGGACCCTTGAAATGATCTGAAAAAGAATCCCTTTTCCCCTCTCCAGCCCTCACGCATCGCTCTTCTCTGTGTTTTCATTTATTATTTTTCCACCAATTTTTTGTCCTTTTTTTTTTTGGTGTTTTGTTGCTCATAAATTGCCGCTAAATGGCGCAGGGGGTAGCCTGTCATTGGTTTGTTTAGGGTTTGATGTGTCAATATTTGACAGATCAAATTGATATTTATACGTTTATGGTATAATAAGGACTCCCCCTCTCTTCTGCGTGTGCGTGTGCGTTTTGGCAGCGGCTACTTAAGCCCGACTAATTGCCTGATTAATGAATTGGCCCCGAAATGAGAGGTCAGTCGGCGGACCAGGGGTCAGTTCACGCCATTGGCACAATTGTGGGGTTAAATGATTAAATTATCGATCGAAATCGATTGGATATGTTTTAATTTTAATATGTTACAGAACATGAATTATAATATTAATATGTAGTTTTTTGTGACAAATTATTTGGTGATACTTTTTTGTTTGCTAGCTGGATGTTTAAATATTCTTCCTATTCCATTTGGTTATATTCTCTGTAAGGAGTTCGTTGAAGTTATCCTTATACTGATCCTCATCTCAAGCTTTCCATTTGCCACCCCGAGACGAAGTCCTTGAGGCAATCCCGAAGCAAACCGATTGTGGATCAATCATCTAGTTAGGAAATTGCGCCGCAGGCCATTGTTGTCTGCTCGAGTGTTCGACTGTTATCCCGCGAACCCTTGGAACCTGTGAAATTACGGATCACAGCTGGCCGAGGACCTCGGAGGCACCACTGGCGCATCGCTGGCACCCCGGGTTCTTTATGGCCGACCCCTTGCCGAGGGATGACGCCTCTGTCGCGGTCGGCAGCCTCCGTTATCCTTCGAAGGATCTACCCCATCTCTCGACCCAAGGATGCGGACGTCTTTTCGCTGCAGCAACTGTTACCTTTTCCTTTCTTCGAACGTTACCTAATCATTATAAATTATAGATGTGGCCTCGAAGGGGTTAACAACTTTCTCACGATCTACAAAAAAATGAATTGGCAAAAGAAAGAGAAGCGGAGAGGCTGGCGATGCTAACAAATGGAAATCCATTAAAACGGATCGAAGGAAAACGGCAAATGTCTTGTGCAATAATAATTCTTTGTTATGGAATGTAACGGGTTTT